>NW_015164644.1:0-333 GCF_001447785.1 Gekko japonicus | reverse complement strand
GTGGCTCACTCACAGCTTTAATGCCAGTGGCTCACAAAGTAGAATTTTTGCTCACAAGATTGCACAGCTTAGAGGGAACATGGCTCCAGAGCAGACTGATTTACGCAGCAGCCGAATCGCTCGCTCACAACTTTTAATGCCGGTAGCTCGCAGAGTAGAATTTTTGCTCACAAGACTCCACAGCTTAGAGGGAGCACTGGTTGGGAAACCTTTTCCTTTCTCCAGCTCCCTTTTTCTCAGTCTACTGGGGCGCAAGGCCGTATAAGGCTAGCTTTGCAGGAGGCGCATCCCAAAGAGTCCCAGCCTACCCCCAAAGGCAACAAGGTTCTCCAG
>NW_015164643.1:0-880 GCF_001447785.1 Gekko japonicus | reverse complement strand
ATGGACCTCTGCTCCATATGCTTATGACCATGCTCATCCTTCTCAGGAAAGCCACCTGACTGCATAGTATTATCCAGGGTATGCTCAGTGTTTCCCCTAAGCTGAGTTAGTGTGAGTTAGCTCACAGTTTTCTTAGCCTCCGGCTCAGACATTTTTGCCTTAGCTCAGGAAGGATGGGCTCCAGAGCAAACTCATTTATGCAGCAGCCAAATCGCTCGCTCACAGTTTTCATGCCAGTAGCTCAGAAAGCAGAATTTTTGCTCACTAGACCCCACAGCTTAGAGGGGGCATTGGTTATGATAGAGGGTGGGTTCACGCATTGCTGGAGAGCCAATTTGGTGTAGTGGTTAAGTGCACGGACTCTAATCTGGGAGAACTGGGTTGATTCCCCACTCCTCCACTTGCAGCTGCTGGATGACCTTGGGCAAGCCATAGTTCTGTCAGAGCTGTTCTCTCAAGGGCAGTTCTGGAAAGAGTTCTCTCAGCCCCACCCACCTCACAGGGTGTCTGTTGTGGGGAGGGGAAGGGAAAGGAGTTTCTAAGCTGCCCTGAGACTCTGAGTGAAGGGTGGGACATAAATTCAATCTCTTCTCCTCTTCTTCTTCTTCTTCTTCTTCTACTATGCTATAGTGATGCTATAGCAATTGTTTGCAACTGGACTGACTCGTTTACACAGGATAATCAGGTTGCAAATAATTGCTATAGTCCAATAATAGCACGATATCCAGGATGCAGTCCAGATTTATCTAAAATTGCAAGAAATCAAAAGAGACTGAAAAAAAGCCTAATAACAGGATGAATTCTAACGGGTTAAAGCTCCGTTATATTAACAAAGCTTTAATGCATTGCAAAACAAAGTTTGAGTCCAGTGATATCTTTA
>NW_015164642.1:311-894 GCF_001447785.1 Gekko japonicus | reverse complement strand
TTGTATGTCAAAGTTCCATCTTTAAGAGTTTGAGAACATTGAGTTTGACAAACTGCTACATTACTGACCTTAAATTTCACCAGTGATACCTAAAATACAAGGCACAGTCTACAAAGAAGCTGTCTTGTGCAAGAGAACTTCCTGGTAGATTTTGTCCTTAAAATTGTTTTAGCAACAACCTATGAAACCTTTCAAACTAAAAAATAAAGTGTTCTAAGACTGAAATGGTTGTGGATTTTAGTTAATGTGAATGTTCACTCGGTGCGTATTGCTTGCCATAGATCAAAGCCTCATTAAAATCCAAAGCAGCGTTTTATCAGAGCAGCGCTCGCTCGCTCGCGCTCTCTCTCTCTCCCCCCCCCACTTGTGTGTAAAGCAGGGCTTTTTTTGTAGAAAAAGCCCAGCAGGAACTCATTAGCATAATAGGCCACACCCAACAGCAGAAATTCATTTGCTTATTAGGACACACCCCTGACAGCACAGCTCATTAGCATATTAGGCCACACACCCCATGTTCGCAGAAGTGTGGTCATCCAGACACACTCACCTTTTGCTTCTTATTCTGTTTACCTTGTTTGTTGTC
>NW_015164642.1:0-291 GCF_001447785.1 Gekko japonicus | reverse complement strand
GCAGGAACTCCTTGGCATGTTAGGCCACACACCCCTAATGTAGCCAGTCCTAATGAGTTTCTGCTGTTGGGTGTGGCATATTATGCTAATGAGTTCCTGCTGGGTGTGGCCAACTCGGGAGCCAGCTGGAACTCCGTTCCTGTGCGTTCCTGCCCCAAAATAGCCCTGGTGTAAAGTGACATCAAGTCACCTGGTGGGATTTTCAAGGCAAGAGACTGTCAGGCTCCTGGACAAGTTACTCCCAACAACACTCTTCGGCAGCGATTTGTTTATTGAGAAATAGACATGATC
>NW_015164641.1:686-894 GCF_001447785.1 Gekko japonicus | reverse complement strand
CTCTGTCCCCGACCTTGGAGAAAAGAGGTTAGCGATTGAAGGGCAAGCCCCTGAATTCCCACGTCGGCGAGGCGGCGAGCCAGCAACTGGTGGTCGACCATGTCGAACGCAGCCAACAGGTCTAACAACACCAGTGCCGCCACACCACCTCGATCCAGATGCCTTCGGAGATCGTCAGTCAGGGCGACCAAAGCCGTCTCAGTCCCAT
>NW_015164641.1:0-632 GCF_001447785.1 Gekko japonicus | reverse complement strand
CACCTAGGGGCAGGTACCCAATTTATCTACTCGCATTACGCTTTTGAACCGCTGGGCGGGCGGGAGCTGGGACTAGGACCGGGAGCTCACCCCGGCCGCGGTGGGTCTCGAACAGCCTTAATGGCTGTTCACTGATGTTAAGGCAGGCGTTCTACTGCCTGCGCCAGTTCTGCTTAGTTTTAGGAATGTTTACATTTTCTTTTTAAATAAATAGAATAAGAGGTAATCTCTGTATTGGTATTTGTTTGTGTCTTTCAAAAATTCACTGTGCAAAACATTAAGATACATGGCCCATTCTGAGCAAGAGGTAGGTATCTTTTAAAGGTTTTATTAGGTCCATCTAGTGCAAGGGGCCTCAAGTTCGCTAACTGATATAATATTCAGTAACAGAAATGAATATTTTTTCCAAACAGGGCAAAAAATAACTATAAAAAGAGGTGGTTTAGGCAGAGAAGCAGGGAAGGGTTAGGATTAAGCACTTCTCCTTACAAAAAAGAGGGGGGGAGAGAGAAAACACCAGAGCAAAGTTAATGGGACTTGTATCCGCACAGAAATATCATGCAAATTTGAAAGTTTATTTGCATTTCAAGATTTTGCAAGCATAGTTTTGCCTTTAACTTTTCTGATGCAAG
>NW_015164640.1:0-903 GCF_001447785.1 Gekko japonicus | reverse complement strand
TGAGTAGAAGGTCTGAACTGGGACTTAAGTTGTCACTCATTTTGGATGGGGTTGCACTCCCCTTGAAGAAACAGTTTGAAGTGCGATGTGCAATGTGGCTGTGAAGAAAGCAAGCAGTCACACAGTCAAATCTACAGGAGCCAGAATACAACCAACTGTGCAACTGTGTCTTAGGATGCATTAACAGAAGCATTGTGTCCAGATCAAGGGAGGTGGTAGTCCCGCTCTATTCTGCTATGGTCAGGCCTCACCTGGAGTCCTGTGTCCAGTTTTGGGCACCACGTTTTAGGAAGGATGTTGACAAGCTCGAGCATGTCCAGAAGAGGGCAACCAGGATGGTGAGAGGGTTGGAATCCAAGTCTTATGAGGAAAGGCTGAAAGAGTTGGGTATGTTTAGCCTGGGAAAGAGAAGGCTTAGAGGGGACATGATTGCAGTCTTCAAGTATCTGAAGGGCTGTCATGTAGAAGATGGAGCAGATCTCTTCTCTCTTGCTCCGGATTGCAAGACTAGATCTAATGGGTGGGAATTACAGGGCAGTCGATACCGGCTAAATATCAGGAGAAACTTCCTAACTGTAAAAGTGGTTGAACAGTGGAACAGTCTGCCTCGGGAGGTGGTGGATGCTCCTGCGCTGGACGTTTTCAAGCGGAGGCTGGACGACTATCTTTCGGGTATGTTGTAGGTATGTAGGGCTATCTTTCAGCTATGCTCCTGCAGAGTGCAGGGGGTTGGACTAAATGACCTGCAAGATCCCTTCCAATTCTAACATTCTATGATTCTAAGGACTCTTGGACCCACACCTACTGCTGGATAAGCAGAGGGTAGCTGTAATCCAGCTGCCAGGTCCAGGTGGGTGTTCACCCGTTTTTGGGACTCCAAACCACCCCTGGTCAGCTGGCCAG
>NW_015164639.1:0-921 GCF_001447785.1 Gekko japonicus | reverse complement strand
GCTCGCACGCATATAATTTGCCAATTGAAGATACACTTCAGGCATCTGATGAAATGATTTCTGGTCCACAGCACCTTACATCACAATAAATCCCACAAGATGTATTCAGCTTAGCACTAGCATCATTCTCCAAAGCTCCTGGGGGGGGGGACTACGGCTCGGTGGTAGAGCATCTGCTTGGCAGATGTTAAAAGATCTGACACTAGGAGATGTGCAAGTTAAAAGATCTGACACTAGGAGAGGTGAAAGTTAAAAGATCTGACACTAGGAGATGTGACAGACTTTTCCCTGAGATCCCGGAGAGCCACTGCCAGTCTGAGTAGACAATACTGACTTTAGACCCGGGTGCCGCATGACGAAGTGAGCTCCCGTCTCTAGTTCCAGCTCCTGCCAACCTAGCAGTTCGAAAGCAAGAAATTGCAAGTAGATAAATAGGTACCACTTTGGTGGGAAGGTAACAGCGTTCCGTGCGCCTTGGTGTTTAGTCATGCCGGCCACATGACCACAGAAACGTCTTCGGACAGCGCTGGCTCTTTGGCTTTGAAACGGAGATGAGCACCGCAACCCTAGAGTCGGATTCGACTGGCTTTTGAGCAAGGGAACCTTTACCTTTACCTGGGGAGTGGTGGAGCCTGGGGAGGGTGGAATTTGTGGAGGGGAGGAATCTTGCCCAGGTCTAATGCCAAAGAAATACGCCATTTTCTCCAGGGGAACTGATCTATGCCATCTGGAGATCTGTTGTAATACCGGGAGATCTCCAGGAGAACCAGATAAGCCTTCTACAGAGTTGTTTGACTTGTGCATTGTAGCATTGTGAGCTTTGGTTCCAAGAAAAATAATTTGTCTGAAGAAGAATTTCTCAAACCACAGAACTTTTGCCTGGGAGGCGTGTTTGCTTTGATGCTTGCTGTATCTCTTTTC
>NW_015164638.1:622-905 GCF_001447785.1 Gekko japonicus | reverse complement strand
TTCCTTCCTTCCTTCCTTCCTCCTCTCCCATCCCAGGAAGGAAAGGTGAACTTTTCAGAAATGGATGGCTGGCAACTCTGATGTAATTCCTCAATACATGGTAAGCTAGCTCCATAAGGGGCATCTGTCTTCCTGCCCACAGAGAATGCTATTATGGGGTATCCTTTCAATTATTTGAAATATGGGCTTCCGTCACAAAATGCCAGAAATAATTTCCAGCTGTCACAAGAGACATCTCTGGATTCCAGTGGAGTCAGGACCTGTGGATGTCTCTTAGAGTTGG
>NW_015164638.1:0-552 GCF_001447785.1 Gekko japonicus | reverse complement strand
AGATTTGGAGATGGAGTCTGGGGAGGACAGGGACCTCAGTGGGGTACAATGCCTTAGAGGCCACCCTCCAAAGCATCAATTTTTTCCAGGGGGAACTGATCTCTGTAGTTTGGAGTTGGGTTGTAATTCCAGGTGATCTCCAGGCCCCATCTGGAGGCTGGCATCCATAGTGTGTACACATACACGCACACACCATTGAGCATGAGCACTAGGGATTTTTGCTAACATACCTTAATGGTACGCAACAGTGACAAAGTACTTGGATGCTCCTTCGCTGGAAGTTTTCAAGCAGAGGCTGGACGACCATCTTTCGGGTATGTCGTTATGTTGTAGGGCTATCTTTCAGCATTGCAAGAAATGAAAACTCTGTCAAAGGTTGACTGCAAGGTCCCTTCCAATGCTAAGATTCTATGATTCTATGAATCAAGGGGAACCGAATGGTGGCTCTGACTATCAAGAGCTACACTGGCTTCCAATTTAATTCTAGGATCAATTCAAGTTGTTTGTATAGACATTTAATGCCTATTTGGTGTAGTGGTGTAGTGGTTAAGT
>NW_015164637.1:807-910 GCF_001447785.1 Gekko japonicus | reverse complement strand
TGTGGCACTGTGAGTCCATCCTGAGCACATTTTCCTGGGAGTCAGCCGCGTTGAAGAGAATGGAGGGGGGAGTCTGAGGAGACCCGTTTGGGGGGGCACGGGG
>NW_015164637.1:0-596 GCF_001447785.1 Gekko japonicus | reverse complement strand
GGGGGGGGGCAGAAGGGAGCCTCGCCTAGTGTGCTGCGGAGGGCGGGTTTTCCAGTGCCATCCTGAGCACGCTTTCCTGGGAGTAAGCCCCGCTGGGGAGAACGGAGGGGGAGTCTGCGGAGACCCGTGTAGGGGGGCACGGTGGATCCATCCTGAGCACGTTTTCCTGGGAGTAAGCCGCATTGAAGAGAACGGAGGGGGAGTCTGAGGAGACCCGTTTAGTGTGGCACTGTGAATCCATCCTGAGCACACTTTCCTGGGAGTCAAGCCTCGCTGAACAGACTGGAGCGGGATCCTGAGGAGACCTGTTCAAGATGGCAGTGTTACTCCAGTCTAAGGCTCAATGGGCTAAGGATGAGGGAACTCTACCTAGAAATGTGCTATTTTGGGGTGAGGGAAGGCGTTTTGCAGGCAGCTTTTGTTTGGGGGGGGCACTTTGAAAAGCAAGAGGGATGGGTGTGTGTGGGGGGAGGCCCTGGAAGGCGAAACAGCGCTGGATTCCCAGAGCCGGGGCTCTCTTCATCAGGTGCATGGGAGCGCTCATCCAGAGGCGGATCCCTCTGTACTGAAAAGCTGCAAGCCACAGAAGAGTGGGT
>NW_015164636.1:368-911 GCF_001447785.1 Gekko japonicus | reverse complement strand
GAAGGTGCATGCGTTGCTGTGGCTCGAGTACAACCGGCAGAGCCTGCTGCTTACAAACTTTGAGGAAGTCTTGGGGAGCGGAGGAAGTTTTGGAGAGGCTCTGCAGAAGCACCCAGAAAGTCCCAGGAAAACGCTGAGAAATTCCTTCTCTGGATGGGAAGGGCTGAGGAAGTTTGCCCCTCTTCCCCTACCCTTAGACACCCACCCTGCCAGGTACAAGGAGAGAGAAGGAGCGGGGAAACACAATGGGAAAAAGGAAGGGAGATAGGACGACATATCTATAAGAATGGGGCAAAGTAGACCATAGGGAATAGGGGACGTAGGGAAGAGCAAGAAATAAGTTCATAGGCCACTTCACAGATTACTCCCCCCACTTAAGTGAGCATCAGGGGTCATTTCCTGCAGGAGCGCACAGGAACGGAGCTCCGGCAGTAAAGAGCCCAGGGGGCGGGCACATGCAACAAGCCCCACCTCCTGCTCCCAGCAGCCCTCAGTCAGAGCAAGAAGCAGCCAGGTACGTTGCAGATCTCCCCCCAGCCCTCC
>NW_015164636.1:0-237 GCF_001447785.1 Gekko japonicus | reverse complement strand
GGTGGGTGTTGCCTTCTGACACACTTCCGGTGATGTCAGGGGGTGTGGCATATGCAAATGAGTTATGCGAATGAGCTCCTGCACCACTTTTTCTACGAAATGACCCCTGGTGAACATACATTTGAAAATGCAGCCCTGGGTTGGACAGGAACATTGCACGGGGAGGGAGGGAAAGGAGGGTGAGAAAGGGGGAAAGAAAGTCTGCCTGTCAAAGGGCAGCAGCAAGACAAGGAGAGA
>NW_015164635.1:0-936 GCF_001447785.1 Gekko japonicus | reverse complement strand
TAACAGTAGAAGCGCTTTGCTAAATCAAAAAAGGACAACAAATTTAGAGTCCGGGGGGGCACCTTTACGACCAACAAAATGTTTTTAAATGTTTTTAAACAGTGTATTCTTAATGTTTTTAAACAGTGTATTCTTAAAAGGAGCTGCGGTGGCTCAAGTGGTTAAGACGCTGAACTGCAGGCTGTGGAAGGTCAGTAGTTCAGCGGTTCAAGACCCGGGTGCCGCAAGACAGGGTGAGCTCCTGTCTCTAGTTCCAGCTCCTGCCAACCTAGCAGTTCGAAAGCAAGAAATTGCAAGTAGATAAATAGGTACCACTTCAGTGGGAAGGTAACAGCGTTCCGTGCGCCTTGGTGTTTAGTCAGGCCGGCCACATGACCACAGAAACATCTTCGGACAGCGCTGGCTCTTTGGCTTGGAAACTGAGATGAGCACCACAACCCTAGAGTCGGATTCAACTGGCTTTCGAGCAAGGGAACCTTTACCTTTACCTTTTTATTCGTCTTAAAAGGCATCCTGTTAAGCAGAGGTTCTGCCCAAAACGCTGAAGGGTCACTCCTGGAGTTCTGCATCACCTCGATCCCTGAGATTTCTGTGGCCGGCTCCTCCTTCTGCGGCAGTCGTTCTGGGTTGCACCCGCAGCCTTCCGGCAGAACCCCAAAGGTCCCTTGCCGGGAAAAGCCTGCGGGTCTGCCATACTCCAGCTGGGACCTGATGGCAAAAAAGGGGGATGGATCTCCTCATCGGATCCACTGAAGCAGGCTCAAAAAGGCACGGGACCCCTGAGCTAGAGGGGGCCTCCCCCACCAGTGGCAACTGCCTGGACCGCCTTCATTCACGCACCTCTGGGTTTCGCCCCCTCCTGGCAGGTTAAGGCCAACTGGGCTGAACTTTGGATGACGTTACTAGTGTACTAGAAGACCCTGATGCTGGGAAAGA
>NW_015164634.1:0-925 GCF_001447785.1 Gekko japonicus | reverse complement strand
GCAGGGTCAGTACTTAGATGGGAGACTACTGTGAGAGACTCTGCAGAGGAAAGAAATAGGAGACCACCTCTGCTTTTCACATGCCTTGGAAACCCTGTGGGGCCACCATAAGTCGACTATGACTTGATAGCACTTTACATGCACATAAGGGCAAGGAGTGATGGGAGTATAGGAAATCCTGTCTTCTTCCCTCCTTCTCAGTTTGCATCCTATGTTCCATCTTCGTATTAGCATAATGGTACATGATTGCAATATATCTCTTAGACATGTTGGAAGCTCACAGTTATTATAGCAGGAACATTTGTTTTATACACATGTTGATTATCTGATGGAGACAAATCTGAACCAAGTGTCTGAGGTATATACAACATTTCCACTCTCTGTAAAATTTCTGAGCACAGCAGGGCATTTCTAATTTTCCATCCAAATGATTTTTCTTTCAGTTCCTCAACTTTGTTCATTAGAATTGTGAATGCAGTGTTAATAGGGAAAGACTCCAGGTGTGCACTTTCCCCCTGCAAATTAAAAAAAAATGTTGACTGTGAGCCACAATCTTCTTTGTTACCTAGATGTCAATATGCCACACTCTCCCTCATTCTCTCACTATGATTCATGTCTGACATAGGCAAACATTACTATGTAGAAACGTACGTCTTTAACTTTTTAGCAAACCTCAGCCTAAAGGCTGCAGCAATAGAGTTGAATAAAAATTACTACAATAGGGCACTTTGTAAAAGCAGCTCCCCATAGCTTGATCAGACTGTGATAGAAAGTTTTGCAATGTTTCCGGAAAACTGCCAATCTTAGGGCTTAAGGACATGTTACAAAGTCCTCGGATCATGTTCAGGTTCATCAAGAGGACTTGGAATTAAATGTGAGTTGCAAATTCCCCGCTAGGAAATCAATTATTGGGGGAGGGCAATTC
>NW_015164633.1:615-927 GCF_001447785.1 Gekko japonicus | reverse complement strand
TCCCAACCTGAATTTGGCAACCCTTGACCCATAGTGACAATGGAATAGCCTCTCTCTCTCTCGCTCCCTCCCTCCCTCTCTCTCTCTCTCTCTCAAAAGCAAAGTGCTGAGGCTCTAAAGACTGAGTAATAAAAGACGATTCTCATAATAATAACACAAAAGAGTGCCGGGAATTGAAACGGCTTCCCAGAGTTAAGCTGCTGTGGGTAATTATAACCTAGTCCAATGTGGGTGCTGTTTAAAGATAATGCTAAAAGTGCCTCTGATAACAATAACTTGACTGTGCAATTGGGGTCTTTCCAACGTCTGAGG
>NW_015164633.1:0-603 GCF_001447785.1 Gekko japonicus | reverse complement strand
TTTCCCTCCCCACACACACAACTTTACTTTGAATATGTGCGAGAATCACTGTTCCCTGCCATCAGAGAAGCCTACTGCATGAGTCACTGTTCTGGGCATGCCTCCTAAAGGGGAAGCCCAGAGCAGTGACTCATACAGAGAGGCTGAGGGCAGGCTCCTCAAAAGGCTGAATAGTTCTGTTGAAGAAGAGGAGGAGGAGATTGGATTTATACCCCGCCCTTCACTACCCGAAGGAGTCTCAAGAGCAGCTTACAATCCCTTCCCCTCCCCACAACAGACACCCTGTGAGGTTGGTGGGGCTGAAAGAGCTCTCTCAAGAACTGTACTTCAGAGAACAGCTCTGAAAGAATTTATGACTGACCCAACTCGCTCAGGAAGGATTGCTCCAGAGCAGACTAATTTATGCAGCAGCCAAATGGCTAACTCACAACTTGAATGCCAGGAGCTCACAAAGTAGCTGTAAAAGCACCTGGAATGGGTGGAAGTAGGGGATATTTGGGCCCCTCGTCTGTTACGTCAGTTCCATCGGGACTTCCCGGACAACCCGGGGAATCTCCCAGAATGACCTGGAGAGCTCCCGGACTGGGCGGGAGGAGTTGTCTT
>NW_015164632.1:687-929 GCF_001447785.1 Gekko japonicus | reverse complement strand
CTGGTCACCATATCTCAAAAAGGACAATGTAGAATTAGAAAAGGTACAAAGGATATGATTACAGTGTTGGAGTACCTTTCTCATGAGGAAAGGTTGAAGATTCTGGGACTTTTCAGACTAGAAAAAGATGGCTAATGTGTGACATGATGGATAGCTGAAATGGATTCAGCACTCCAAAATGCTTTAGACATCTATAAAATTATGCATGGGGTAGAGAAAGTGGGTCGAGGGAGCCATTTTCT
>NW_015164632.1:0-325 GCF_001447785.1 Gekko japonicus | reverse complement strand
GTCCAACAGGCTCTACTTATGTTCTTCTTAGATCATGTACAAAGGAATTGCCCAAAAGGGCCTTTGTACGGGGGGGGGGGGAGTTGCAGGAAGTTGAAATAGATTAGTTTGTAAAATCATTTTATCTCAGATCCTCAACCAGAATAACATGCTTTATCATGCAGTGATCACTCAATGGAACTGCAGTAGGATACACACACACATATTTATTCTCTCATAAATTCTCTCATATATAAATTCTTTGACCAACACAGGCACCTTGAAGAAATGCTGATAAAATTCCAACAATTTTCTAATAAGGATAAATATGCTGAATTGGCTGTTT
>NW_015164631.1:0-929 GCF_001447785.1 Gekko japonicus | reverse complement strand
TTTTGCAGTGTATATATTTGTTGTCTGACACTTCTAACATGGCAGCTCAAGTTTCCACAGGTTCTGTGAACTTAGGCAGATCACGAGAAGGGGGGGACAGGAAGGGGTGCTTCAGTGCTCAGGTCTCGTGGCCCTCTCTTACACGCCCAGGGAAATGCTGATCGCCACTTTGGGGACAGGAAGCAATTTTTTCCAGGTCAGTTTGGTCAGGGATCCTGGAAGTTTCTTTGTCATCTTCTGGTCATGGAACAGGGGTCACTGGAGTGTGGAGTGGGGTAGGTATTTGTGAATTCCCTGCATTGTGCAGGGGGTTGGACTAGATGACCCCTGGAGGTCCCTTCCAACTCTATGATTTGATTCTATGTCGTGGAATTAGGGCTGGATTGAGCCTCAGTCCTCTGCTAGACCTCTGCTAGACCTCTGCTACACCTATGATGCTTTAATTTCTATAGCAATTGGCCTCTATAGTTGAATCTGTGGTTCCGTTCTCAGGAGGCGTCAGGACTCGGGTAAGTGCCGTGGCCTTCGAGTACAGATCATTCTGTACATGCCTTTTGCCTCACATGACTTTTGCCTTTTGGAATGTTTATTTTCTAAACAGCTAGAAAAACAGTAAAAAGCCCAGTAAGACCTTTAGGACTAACAAACTTTACTGTGGTATAAGCTTCCGAGAAACACAGCTCTCTTCGTCAGATGCATCAGATTGCTATTCCTTAACGTGGAGAAAAGCGAGGCATTGAAAACCAGCTCTTCTTCAAGGCAGAGAACACTCACCTCTCAAACTTCTCGATGAGGGAAGACACGGCAGATGACGGCCCTGCTCCATCCTTGGGCTGGGGGCTGCGGCTCAGCCGGGGGTCAGCCGGGAGGGGTCGTGATGGGGGCGGAGGGATGGATTCAGGGAGGCGTGGTGGTTGGATGCCCTGCAG
>NW_015164630.1:0-945 GCF_001447785.1 Gekko japonicus | reverse complement strand
CCGGCCTGGATGAATCACAATCCGGAATTGAGATTGCCAGGAAAAACATAAAATACCTCAGATATGCAGACGATATCACTCTAATGGCAGAAACTGAAGAGGACCTAAAGAGCCTCTTGCTAAGGGTCAAAGAGGAGAGTGCAAAAGTTGGCTTGAAACTCAACATCAAAAAACCCTAAAATCATGGCATCTGGCCCCATCACTCCTTGGAAAATAGAAGGGGAAGTCATGGAAGCAGTGAGAGACCACATTCCTGGGATCCAAGATAATTGCAGATGGTGACTGCAGCCATGAAATTAAAAGACGCCTGCTCCTTGGGAGGAAAGCTATGGCAAACCTAGACACCATAATAAAAAAGTAGAGACATCACCCTGCCAACAAAAGTCCATATTGTCAAAGTAATGGTATTCCCAGTAGTAATGTATGGCTGCGAGTGCTGTACCATAAGGAAGGCTGAGCGCCGAAGAACAGATGCTTTCAAATTATGGTGCTGGAGAAGACTCTTGTGGATTCCAAGGAGATCAGAGCAGTCAATCCTAAAAGAAATCAACCCTGACTGTTCCCTGGAAGGCCAGATACTAAAGCTGAAGCTCAAATACTTTGGCCACCAAATGAGAAGGGAGCACTCACTGGAGAAGACCCTGATGCTGGGAAAGATTGAAGGTCAAAGAAGAAGGGGACGGCAAAGGATGAGATGGTTAAACAGTGTTATCGATGCAATGAACATGAAATCAAGCAAACTCCGGAGCACGATGGAAGACAAGAGGGCCTAGCGTGATTTCACATTTCACAAGATGGCTGAGTGCTTCAAACTTCCAAAAATAATAGAAAGCTCATCCTGTTCTACAGCAAAGATATACCAAACAGAAAAATTGCCTAAATTGATGTTGTAGAATACTTGATTTATTCATTTACATTATAGTCTGCCTTTCTCACTTTGACTCA
>NW_015164629.1:417-945 GCF_001447785.1 Gekko japonicus | reverse complement strand
CCAGAACAGAAAATATCCCAGTTTTGGGGTGAAACTTTCCCCCCACCAGGAACACCTCCATTTTGTTGGGATTAAGTTTCAGTTTTTTAGTCCTTACCCATCCCAGAGTTCCCTGGGAACTGCTGGAAGTGTGAGATAGGGAGCTGTGTGTCATCTGCTTAGTGGTGGCAACTCAGCTCACATCTCCAGTTGACCTCTCCCAGTGTCTTTGTGTAGATGTTACAAATCATGGGGAACTAGATGGAACCTCACAGGATCTCATATGCGAGGGGCCAAGGAGGTGAAGTAGCAGTCCCCCAGTACTACAGTCTGAAAGCTTCCTTGTAGTTAGGACCAAAATCACCACAGAGCAGTGTCGCCCAGCCCCAGCCTCAAAAGGCAGTCCAGAAGAATATTATTTATTTGGTGTGTGGGCCCTGATACAATCTGGGGTGAGCCCTAGCGCTGCCATGGATGACACTAGGTCCACCGCCTGCTGCAAGGAGGCAACATCAGCATGGACACTGGAATCCCCAAGTATGATAATCC
>NW_015164629.1:0-233 GCF_001447785.1 Gekko japonicus | reverse complement strand
CTGGCATTAAAGTTGTGAGCGAGCAATCTGGCTACTGCATAAGTTAGTTTTCTCTGGAGCCATCCTTCCTGAGCTAAGACAGAAATGTGTGAGCTGGAGGCTAAAAATCTGTGGGCTAGCTCACACTAACTCAGCTTAGAGGGAACACTGCCCCCCACTCCACTGTTCGAGACTGATGTAGGACCGAGAAACCCGGAGGGGATCGTTCTTTTAAGGCAACAGTTTTGCCTTCC
>NW_015164628.1:0-952 GCF_001447785.1 Gekko japonicus | reverse complement strand
AATACAAGGGCAAGGGTCCGATTCTGACAGGAGTGGGCGTGCGGCTTGATACAGCAATGCCACTTCTGAGTAAAGACCCAGAAGTGACGACACGGTGTCCAGTGACCCTCTAGGGATTTCCTCAAGGTGGTGTATAAATGTGAAATGCACATGAAGTCAACAATGAGTAGTCAACTCAAATCCATGTAGAAGAAGAAGAAGAAGAAGAGTTTGGATTTATGCGCCCTCCTTCACTCGGAGTCTCAGATCAAACTTCTTTCCCTTTCCCTCCCCACAACACCCTGCCCTTGAGACTGCCCTTGAGAGAACAGCTCTGCAAATACTTATGAGTGGCCCAAGGTCACACCAGCAGCTGCATGTGGAGGAGTGGGGAATCGAACCTGGTTGTCCCAGATTAGAGTCCATGCACTTGACCGCTACACTACACTAATGGGAAGTCCATCTGGGCAAAGCCCATTTAAGTCCAAGGTAGCTCATCTCTATTCATTCCAGTGCGGCTTATGTAGGAGAACTTCTTTACATTCAGTATGCTTGCCAGGAATAGCAGCAGTAAGTATCAGAATGCACACTTGGAGACTTGTTTTTTTATTATTAAATTTTTTCATTTTTCAATCTTAACAACAACTTCAAACAATAATAAACAGTAACATAAACAACATTAAACTTTACAACTTTGTTGTGACTGCCATTTCTCAAATTACAATTGCAATGTTAGTTATACTTCTGAAAAGCGATCAGTATGATAAATTATAATCCATACATTTATCTCACTTACAATACCCATTCTTTCTGAATAAAAGCATAGTATTGGGATTTCTGCGTAGGTGTGATTTGTTCCAGAATACTTTTCAAGTTTTCCAATATTGGATGCCATCTACCGTAAAATGCCCGAGATCTCGACATATCTTCGGAATTAGTAAGTCTTTCCGATACTTTATCCATTAGTAAGTGG
>NW_015164627.1:511-1557 GCF_001447785.1 Gekko japonicus | reverse complement strand
AAGGCCCAAGCAGAACGCCCCCCCCAAAACCCACCAAGCAAGAAAGACCAAGCCAAGAAAAAAACCACAAAGACTTAAAAACCTTACCAACCAAGAGAACCAAGGCAGTGAAGGCACCCAAAGAGAGACCTAGGCCAGCCCAAGCAGAAGAACCCCCCCACAAAAAAACCCAAGAAAGACCAAGCAAGAAAAACACCACACAGAGAGTGACCTTAAAGAAATCTCACTTGCAAGGAGACCCAAATCAAGAAAGGCACAGCAACAAACAAAAAGACCTAGGCCACAAGCAGAACCCCCTCCCCCCCAAAAAAACTCCAGAAGCCCTGAACCAAAAACTTAACCAGATTACCAAAATAAACTGTGAAAAGATAAGGAAGCAAGCAAGCAGAGAAGAACCACAACAAAACTGAGTCTCAACTTCTCCAAAAGCAAAAGAGGCCTCCCCCCCCCCCAGGAGAAGCTGCAGGCCAAATAGAAAATGGAGAATGAAGTCAGAGAGACTCCCCAAAAAACAACAATGCAAGCCTAAGCAAATGAAGCACAGTTCACTTAAAAACAATTTTAAAAGCACAGTTAAAGACAATTTTAAAAAGGAAAACTAGAAGAGGAACCCCCCAATTAAAACCCAGGAAGAGACCTGAGGCCCTAGGGCCTACTAGGCCTACCCACACCACCAAGCCTCCCTCACCACCACCACCCCAACTCCAGGCCCAGCCACTAAAACAAAGAAAATTTTTAAAAGAAGTGCCCAAAGTATTCCAAACCAGGCCAGGAAAAGGGGTTCAGGTCCAGGTCTCCAGGAAGGATTAGGTCTCAGGAGTCAGGAGCAGCAGCACTGCAGCACGGGCAGCAGAAAATTGCCAACCAGTCCAAGGCCAACAATCCCTCTCTCTTTCCAACAGTCAGCACAGGAACCAGGAGCAGCAATGGAGTCAGGCTGGGAGACTGGCTCCTTTTATGCTCTCTGACCATGCACAGAGGATTTCAAAAAGAAACACCTTCTGTGATTGGCCAGAGATCAGATGCCAAAAAACCCTATTGGCCAC
>NW_015164627.1:0-311 GCF_001447785.1 Gekko japonicus | reverse complement strand
AGATAATGGGTGGGTCAGATTCTCCCCCCTTCTTCAAGCAGGGAACAGAGTGTTGGAGGTGTGGAATGCTAGAGGGACTTCAGGAAGGAGATTTATTGATTGTATTGATTTTATTGATTTCTATCCCACCCGTTCCGGCCTAGGCTGACTCAGGGCGGCTCACAACAGAGTAAAATTGACATGAATAAAACACTAGTTCATCACAGCAATAAATAATACAACAATATAAAATAGTATTAAAATCAATAGTATTAAAAATTAAAATAGTATTAAAATCAACAGGCATTCTGAGGTTGCCTAAGACTCTGTTG
>NW_015164626.1:408-1571 GCF_001447785.1 Gekko japonicus | reverse complement strand
CCTTTCCCAGCTGTGCCCTTTGTGCTTTTCCCAAACGGCAGGGGTGACCTCTTTGCCTCCACACACCCCCTCCTGGCTCTAAACAGAACCTTTAATCTGTGCTTAATATTTAACATCATTTTATAGAGCAGCAAATTTAATAAGTGCTGATAATGCAGCCAATCAGACGGGTCATTAAGGGGGGGGGCACCAAGGCCTCCGTTTGCAAACATTAACCCGGCTTTGGGAAAGATGGGGGGGTTGACCTTGGAGTCAAGTCCCCCCCAGCCCCTGGATTCTCTCCCTCCCACATTCTCGCTTTGCTCCCCCCCCCAGCTGCAGGGTAGGAGTTTAAATTAGATCCAACAGACATTTGTTAGGTTCCTTTACTGCTACGTTTGCATCTTTCTGCCGTGCATGGAATGATTTGCCCACAAAAGAACCGGACAACCTGGGCAAAGTGAGGGGCGCGTCTTGGTTGGGCTTCTCTCCTCCCGGAATTAAGATTGCGGGGAAGAAGATCAACAACCTCAGATATGCAGGCGATACCACTCTAATGGCAGAAAGTGAAGAGGACCTCAAGAGCCTCTTGCTGAGGGTCAAAGAGGAGAGCGCAAAAGTGGGCTTGAAGCTCAACATCAAAAAAATGGAGATCATGGCATCCGACCCCATCACTCCTTGGCAAATGGAAGGGGAAGTCGTGGAAGTAGTGACAGACTTCACGTTCCTGGGATCCCAGATCACCACAGACTGTGACTGCAGCCATGAAATTAAAAGACGCCTGCTCCTTGGGAGGAAAGCAAATGCAAACCTAGAAAGCATAATAAAAAGTAGAGGCATCACCTCTACATGGTCAAAGCAATGGTATTCCCAGTAGTCATGTATGGCTGTGTGAGTTGGACTATAAGGAAGGCCGAGCGCTGAAGAATAGATGCTTTCAAACTATGGTGCTGGAGAAGACTCATGAGAGTCCCCTGGACTGCCAGGAGATCAAATCAGTCAATCCTAAAAGAAATCAACCCTGAGTGTTCCCTGGAAGGCCAGAGACTGAAGCTGTAGCTCCAATACTTTGGCCACCAAATGAGAAGGGAGCACTCGCTGGAGAAGACCCTGATGCTGGGAAAGACTGAAGGTCAAAGAAGAAGGGGACGGCAAAGGATGAGATGGTCAGACAGCCCTCCCAC
>NW_015164626.1:0-150 GCF_001447785.1 Gekko japonicus | reverse complement strand
GAAAGAGATTGTAAGCCACTCTGAGATTCTTCTGCTTCCTTTCCATCCTCAGAGAAGTCTTGCATCTCCTTGAAAATGAATCCCGTTTCTTTAAAAATAAATACATCAATGTTTGTGCTGCATTTCATAGAATCATAGAATCACAGAATG
>NW_015164625.1:0-1558 GCF_001447785.1 Gekko japonicus | reverse complement strand
AGATTCAAGTCCAGTAGCACCTTCGAGACATCCAGTGAAGGGAACTTTAGAGATACATCTGATGAAGGGAGCTCTGACTTTCGAAAGCTTATACTCCAAAAATCCTGTTAGTCTCTAAGGGAGAATCACAGAATCACAGAGCTGGAAGGGGCCATACCGGCCCCCTGCTCAATGCAGGATCAGCCTAGAGCATCCCTGACAAGTGTTTGTCCAGCTGCTGCTTAAAACTGCTGGGGGGTGGTGGCTCACCACAGGCCTGTAGCTATGGTGGGGCTTTGGGGGGCTCCACCCCTTTCTTAAAGGCACAGCCCCACAAAATTTCTCCCGTAAATGTTTTTTTCAATCATTTAAAAACATTTTTTAAAGGTGTGTGCTCCTTTAAGCAGAGTGAGGTGCCTCTCACCTAGGCAGCTGATTCCACAGTTGAACAACTCTTACTCTAAAAAAGTTTCTCCTAATATCCAGCCAGTACCTTCCCACTCTTAATTTAATGATTGTGAGTCCTATCCTTTGCTGCCAACAGGAACAGCTCCCTGCCCTCCTCTAAGTGACAGCCCTTCAGATACTTAAAGAGAGCAATCATGTCCTCCATCAACCTCCTCTTCTCTAGATTGCTGCTGGCTGGACTTGAATCTAGCAAAAAAAAAATGGTGATTGCTATTGTGCTATAGTGCAATAATAAAGCAATCTGTAACCTCTGAACGCCTAGTTTTCATTTTGAAAAAAAAGTATCATTTTTGTTTCAGAGACATAATGGGAAAGATAAACTTTTCCCTTTATAACTCCACAACAAAAAGGCCTATAGAGTTAATGTTTTTAATGGGAGCTGGGAATTCAGAGGAACTAGTAGATCATTGCAATACATTATTGTAACTTAATTGCACTATAGTGAAATAGCCATCACCAGTTATTTTTTTAAAAGCTCTCAGATGGTACCTGGGGAAAATGGTGACCACAAAGGACCAACAAAGGAAAATGCGCACCTTTTTGTCCAGACAGCTTGCTAATGCACTTGGACAAGTTTCTGGTTGTACCAAATCACATTTTAAAAAGAATATACTGAGGACAGGGAAAGCTTGTAAAAGGAATGATTAGAGGATGACAACATATAGATGCTCCAATAAACTCCACTGATCTTTGGAAGCCGAGGCAGAGAAAAACGTCTGCGTAGATGCAGCCCCTGTATTGTGTGGTTAAAGCAGGTGGCATTTTAGTTGAATTTCTGAGATCTTATCTGCAATTTAATTTTCTCTTTGCAGGGTAGCCTATACATGTACACTTCTGAGGCTGTACTTCTACACACACATACTTGGGCAGTAAGTTGTGATAGGGTGTACTTCAGAGTTAGTATGCATAGGATTGGGCTGCAGATATGATTTATTCTAAGTCTAGCTGGTGTAGATTAAAACCCCTCATGAAACTCAATTGGCGACAGTAGGGTAATCATTTTAAAAAATAAAATTAATGTAAGTAGACTAAGCATGTATTTGGCATGGGAGGGGTGTGAGAAGCATTGCGGTGACCATTCCTCAGCGTGGTGCTATTCAGAGAATTGACC
>NW_015164624.1:0-1579 GCF_001447785.1 Gekko japonicus | reverse complement strand
CAACACTAATATGTAGGTATATGTCATCATGTTGCAACCCATTAATTTTTTTTTTAAATTAAAATTTTTTTTATTGGTTTTAACTAACAAAACGATAAGATATAACAGGTTAACAGCAGGTAAATGAGACTGTGATTCTAGGATTCTGTGCAGGTCTCATGATCTCGTCTATTGCCTTTTTGGGTGGTCAAAGGGGATCCCTCCTTCCCTTTGAAAAGCTGGTTGGGTCCAACACATTGATCAGCCAGTGAGCTTCACAACTATGTGAGGATTTGAACCCTATATTCTCTATCGGTATTGTAAGTAACTCAGGGCATGAAGGTAAGGGGATATATAGGAAAGCCGATTCCTTGTGTCCTGCGTTGCATGTATTCCAACACTAATATGTAGGTATATGTCATCAAGTTGCAACCCATTAATGATGACCCCAGCAAGGGGCTTCCAAGGCAAATGAGAAGCAGAGTAGGTTTGTCATTGCCTTCTTCTGCAGGGTCTTCCTTGGTGATGAGACAGGGCTATACCACACTGCATTCACTCCCTGAAAAGCTTTTGCTTACTTATTGTGTACTTAAATTGTTTGTGTAAAATGACATGAAGACGCAGTCGACTTATGGCAACCCCATCAAGGGGCTTCCAAGCAAGTGAGAAGCAGAGTTGGGCCCCGGTCACACGGGCCAGATATTGCAGGGGGGAGGTGTGGCTAGTTGCCCCAGAGGAAACTAACGCGCAGCCGCCCGAGCACAAATCCCGGTCGAGGTCCCGTGGTTAGGGGGGAGATGCCAACCAGACGGGTATCCTGCAGCGTGGCACAGAAGCCGCGCTGCGTGATTGCGCTAGCAATTACTCTTTGTGCGCATGCGCTGTTGGCCGCTGTTGTGCAACCTGCGGAGACAGGTGCCGGATGCCACGTAAGTCCACCGGAAACGCAATCAGATACCCACCCTTGGCCCGTGGTTTCTGGAAACTAGTACCTCGTAAGTACTAGTTTTTTAATCCACACCATCGGCGGGGAGTCACGGGTTTAACACGGGAGCACTGCACTTCCCAGAGGTTGGGGTGTGATTGCGCCCGGAAAATCCGCGGGACTCCCATGCCTCTCCCGCGGCAACTTTGCCGTGTGACCGGGGCCTTGGTTTACCATTGCCTTTGTCTGCAGAGTCTTCCTTGGTGGTCCCCCATCCGAGTACTGACCCTGCTTAGCTTCTCAGATCTGATGAGATCAGGTTATACTGTACCGTTCCATAAACTCTGGCACTAATAGCCTGATCCTAAACACATTTGTGGGGCAATGATAAATCAACATATCTGGAAATCAGTCACTGTTCAATTTCAAGTACTTTGAGGTAAGGGTCTTGTGAGTCACGTCAGAAGGAGTATAAATAATGGTGTGAATGGATGGGGAACCAGAGTGGGCTAGAATGACATTTTGAAGGCAGGAGTGAGAAGGTGATGATTTTCATAAATAAGACCCAAATGGCAGAACAAGTGAGCCTGCTAAGTTGACTTTTGTTGTTCCAGCTAAGCTTGGCTTTCTTTGCACATGTGTCAGCTTTAGAAGGGGACAAGTGGAGACCCGCAA
>NW_015164623.1:1403-1577 GCF_001447785.1 Gekko japonicus | reverse complement strand
CAGAGAGGGGGAGAAAAACCTTGGAAAATTAAAGAGACGACATTCACTAAATGCAAAATGTTGAATAAGAGAATTTACTTCTGAGGAAGTCTAGGAGCGAAACGAAGACTCAAGCTGTTGTTGTGGGGCAAGGAAGGGAAAGGAGATTGTAAGTCGCTCTGAGACCCCTTCGGG
>NW_015164623.1:0-1254 GCF_001447785.1 Gekko japonicus | reverse complement strand
AGTTGTGAGCGAGCGATTTGGCTACTGCATGAATTAGTTTGCTCTGGAGCCGTCCCTTCCTGAGCTGAGACAAAAATCTGTGAGCCGGAGGTTAAAAAACTGAGCCAGCTCACACTAACTCAGCTTAGGGGGAACACTGCTCACAGGCGTCTGTTGTGGGGAGGGGAAGGGAAAGGAGTTTGTAAGCCGCTCTGAGACTCCGAGTGAAGGGCGGGGTATAAATCAACTGGGAGGTCTCTTATATATTACTTGCTATTTGTAACAAGCCTCCGAGGAAAAGACGCAACACAGACATAGAATCACAGAATCAAAGACCTGATCCCCTTCTTGAATGGGGCCAGCAGGAAGAGATGGGAGTAACCAAGCGCCTCTCTGTCACATCTTGGCTTAGCGGCAACCAAAGACTCCCTCCCCACCAGCTTCCAAGTCCCACCCCAGGAAAAAGCATTGTGGTATAGTAGTTTGAACTTCAGGGTGTAACCGGGGAGATCTGGGATTGGATAACTACTTGGACATGAAGCTCACTGGGTAACCTCAACTCCGCTGCCGTCTCCCAGCCTAACCTACCTCACAAGGTTGTTGTGAAGATAACATGGAGGCGGGTAAGAAGCGGCAACCAAAGACTCCCTTCCCCACCAGCTTCCGAGTCCCACCCCAGGAAAAAGCATTGCGGTATAGTAGTTTGAACTTCAGGGTGTAACCGGGGAGATCTGGGATTGAATAACTACTTGGGACATGAAGCTCACTGGGTAACCCCAACTCTGCTGCCGTCTCCCAGCCTAACCTACCTCATAAGGTTGTTGTGAAGATAACATGGATGCGGGTTAAGAGCCAGGTGCACCCAATCCGGAACTCTTTGGAGTCAGGACTATAAAGAGGATGATAGCTACCTGGATCCAGCTCAGAGGAGAACTGCCTCTAGAGGAACACTGAGACTTGGAACAATTTTGGCTGGCTAGAAAATTTCCAGCTGACAAGCAACCCAAAAAAATTCAATTAGTCCTCTCTTTGCCAGGTACTTAACCCTCCCCTCTAGAGAAATGGACATCACATTTCAGGAGTGAGAAGAGAAAAAGAAGGAAATGCTCCCCCTTCTCAGTTACTTATCTACACAAGCTTTCCAAGGTGTTCATGGCAGTGTACGTAGGGTTCCCCCCCAAAAAAAAACCTACCTGCAGGGTAGGTCAGGTTGAGAAAAAGAGCAACTGCCCCAAAGGAAGCCATTGAAAAAGAAGAAGCAGAAGAAGAGATTGG
>NW_015164622.1:298-1562 GCF_001447785.1 Gekko japonicus | reverse complement strand
CCATGCAATTGCTCCACCAGTAAATCTTCATAGGATATTATAGGAAGCCCTGACCTTGAGAGGCCATGCTAGCCCGATCTCATCAGATCTCAGAAGCTAAAGAGGTC
Organism: Gekko japonicus; assembly: GCF_001447785.1. Classification (NCBI taxonomy): domain Eukaryota; kingdom Metazoa; phylum Chordata; class Lepidosauria; order Squamata; family Gekkonidae; genus Gekko; species Gekko japonicus. The sequence continues at coordinate 1,455 of NW_015164622.1, read as the reverse complement.
AGCCCTGGTTATTATTTGGATGGGAGACCTCCGAGGAAGCCCTGGGTTGCTACACAGAGGCAGGCCATGGCCGTCCTCACCTCCGAATGACCCTTGCCTTGAAAACTCCACGGGGTCGCCATAAGTTGGCCGCGACTTGACAGCACTTTCCACCACCATATTATCGGAGCAGCTGGATTGGAGTCCAATAGCACCTTAGACAAGGTTTTCGGGGGTATGAGTTTTTGAGAAACCCTGAAACGATATTACAGGAATAAATAACATACATCGTTCTGCGGGATCCCATCTAAAAGCTATATAAGGAGAGCGACAGAGCGCAAACGTATGTATGACACCGACAAAGCCTTGGGAAAGTTATCAGTGCATAGAAAAAGAACTCAGGAATGTCTTCTTGGGTCATCTGTAGGCGAGACAGAACACCCACTGCCTTTTGGATCGCCTTGGCTCCCCTTTGCCCTCCTCCCATCGGTCCAACAATCTCTCGGGCTGCGCCCACACACAGTCACAATCTTTGCAATGGGATCGTTTTGTCCTCAGAGCTACAAGTGATTTGTATAGCGCAACACTCGCACAAGACCCAAGGACCCATGGAATGCAGCCTGGATTTGTCGTCAGACTCTTGGAGAAATCACTTCCCAACAACACTTGCTCAGAAGAATGAAACGTTTATTGAGACATTGATAGGATCCAGCCTGTATGTTGGCTGTGTTAGAACTGAAGATGGAGGCGCAAAAGCGATAGATATACAAGGTTCAAACCGGGACCCTAAAAGGTCACGAGCCAATCACCCCCAGGTATTCCACCCGCCCAAACCAACAGCTCTGTGTTCCCACCTTGGTGACATCCCCCCCAACACGTAGACAAAAGCCAGGCAGTGTCAGCTGAGACTTAAGGCCGGTGGATGTTCCCAGGCACAATAAGCAACAATCTACTTCAAAGCATCTGAAAGCGAAAGCATTTGGAATTCACACTCTCCTGATCCCCCTCCCGACTTCTGTGGCAAGCGAGCAATAAAATGTAAAGCGACTTTGACATTTGTATTTGGATGGCACAATGTGTATCGATGATGATAATAATAATAACCTCTAAGGCCCTTAGCGGTGAGGGACCTACGTACCTTCGGGACCGCCTCTCTCTTAGTATGCCCCTGGAAGAGC
>NW_015164622.1:0-198 GCF_001447785.1 Gekko japonicus | reverse complement strand
GGCACGCAAGGCAGAGATGTTCCGCCAGGCATTCAGTTGAGGACAGCGATGCGACAGTATTACATCCAGGTAGCTGAATTTTCCCCTACATCTGGAATGTATATTGTCTTATCTATTGATGTTCTTAGGTAGTTTGAACATTGGTTTTTGATTTAAATAACATTGCATGTAGTGTTCCCTCTCAGCTGAGTCAGTGTG
>NW_015164621.1:989-1561 GCF_001447785.1 Gekko japonicus | reverse complement strand
ATGCGGATTCTGTGAACTTGGGCAGATTATGGGAAGGGAGGGCAGGGAGAGTTGTATCAGTGCTTAGTTCTCATGGCCTTTTTTTTTTACATACCCAGGGAAATGCCGGTCGCCACTTTGGGGTCAGGAAGCAGTTTTTCTCCCGGCCACTTTGGCTGGGGATCCCAGCTCACACATTTTCGTCTCAGCTCAGGAAGGATGGGGCTCCAGATCAAACTGATTTATGCAGTAGCCCAATCGCTCGCTCACAACTTTAATGCTGGTAGCTCACAAAGTAGGATTTTTGCTCACAAGACTCCACAGCTTAGAGGGAGCATTGGCCAGCAGGTACTTAAAATAGATAATTAAATTTTAACTGCTACTCATGTTTTAATAAACTGTTTTGATCGATCTAATGCATGCTTTTATCGTTGAATGCTGTGTTGTGTGAGCCACCCTGAGCCCACTAGCAGGGCGGTACGGGATAAAAACATCCCCAAAATAAATAAATTAGAGAAATACATCAAAAGAACACCGTTTCGGTGGCCGGTGCCGCCACAGTGCTGGTGCTGATCTCTCTCAGCCCTCTTTCC
>NW_015164621.1:0-970 GCF_001447785.1 Gekko japonicus | reverse complement strand
TTTTTTAAATCACCTCTTCTCTGCCCTGCACGTGGACTCTCTCTGGGTATGTGGCTCCACCCCCTGTGTCAGCATCCCAAAGATGCCCAGAGGCTCAAAGAGGTTGGGGACACCTCCTCTGGCCCCTTCTGTTACAGAGATACAAGATGGAAGAAGGAGGAGGAGGAGAAGAAGAAGAGGAGGAGGCGGAGGAGTTGGTTTTATACCCCGCCCTTCACTCGGAGGCTCAGAGTGGCTTACAATCTCCTTCCCTTCCTCTACCCACAACAGATACCCTGGGAGGCTGGTGGGGCTGAGAGAGCTCTTGACAGAAACTGCTCTTTTTCAAGGACAGCTCTTGTCAGAACTATGGCTTGCCCAAGGTCATCCAGCAGGTGCGAGTGGAGGAGGAGTGGGGAATCAAACCCGGTGCTCCCAGATTAGAGTCCGCCTGCACTTAACCACGACATAAGAACATAAGAGACGCCAATGTTGGATCAGGCCAAAGGCCCATCCAGTCCAACACTCTGTGTCACACAGTGGCCAGAAATACCAGTGCCATCAGGAGGTCCAGCAGTGGGGCCAGGATATTAGAAGCCCTCCCACTGTTGACCCCCCCCAAGGACCAAGAAGACAGAGCATCACTTGCCCCAGAGCCCCTAGCTATACCTTGTGGCTAATAGCCACTGATGGACCTCTGCTCCATATGCTTATCTAATTCCCTTTTGAAGCCGTCCATGCTTGTAGCACCCACCACTTCCTGTGGCAGTGAATTCCATGTGTTAATCACTCTTTGGGTGAAGAAGTACTTCCTTTTATCCGTTCTAACCCGACCGCTCTGCAGTTTCATGGAGTGCCCACGACATGGCTCTCCGCAATGGAAGGCACAAAAGACTTACTTTTTAATACAAGTGGAACACGGGAGTTAACTGAACGTATTGCACTTGCTATTATAGGAGTCTTTCGATTGTTGTTGTTCAGTCGCACAGTC
>NW_015164620.1:1227-1589 GCF_001447785.1 Gekko japonicus | reverse complement strand
GAGAGTGTCAGAAATCACATTCTTTCCCCTTGTCCTACAGGTTGAAGGAGGATAGTTAAGAGGTATCATTTGGGAACTGTGAGCGGTCAGGATAAAGAGCAAAGTTTGGGTCCAGCAGCAGCTTTAAGACCAGCAAAGTTTAATTCCTGGTGGCAGCAGAAAACTACCGAGTTTATATACACAGAGGGTGGTTTAAAGGAAAAACAGTCTCCCCCCATAAGCAAGGACACCACAGTCTGTTATCCATTTAGCAGTTTTGGGGGCCGGGAGAGAGGAGCAATATTTGGTTAGATACTGGACTATGAATGGATGTGAAGAGAGGCTTGTTTGAAAGAGACTCGGCTGTTTATCTTTCAGGGTTT
>NW_015164620.1:0-367 GCF_001447785.1 Gekko japonicus | reverse complement strand
AGAGAGCTCTTGACAGAAACGGCTCTTTTTCAAGGACAGCTCTGACAAGACTATGGCTTGCCCAAGGTCATCCTGCAGCTGCGAGTGGAGGAGTGGGGAATCAAACCCGGTTCTCCCAGATTAGAGTCCGCACACTTAACCACCACACCAGACTGTAGATTGACTCAATCAAGGAAGCCTCCGTTTGCAAGACCTGAGCAGGGCCATCAATGACCGGACGTGCCTCATGGTGCCCAGAGAGGACAGCATGTCTTCCTCTTCGTGCGTGCAGGGAGAGAGTTATGTCTTCATCGCAACATGAACTGAGAGAGAACAGAAGGGAGGAAATCGTCCCCGATAACACAATCTGCATGTCAAAGGGGACAGT
>NW_015164619.1:0-1605 GCF_001447785.1 Gekko japonicus | reverse complement strand
ATCTTTTTATACATTTTCCCTACTAGACTCTGGTTTCTCTTCAGACATACTCTGGTTTCTCTTCAGATCGCATAAATCTTTTGCCTTTTTCTAATTGCTAACTTAATATTTATCTTTGGTTTGGAAAAAATTGGATGGCGCTTTCAGTATCTTGCTGTTGACACACATGGGTGTTCTAACACAATGGCGCTTTTAGTCTTTACCCCTACAAACAGGGGCATGGGTGACTTACTGGAGGTAGATACCTTGAAGTCCATGAGTTCCTTAGCTTTGGGTTGATGTTCACTTGCAGAAAAAAGGTCTGTGTTCTTTTCATAGTGCAGTAGTTATAGCATTACGCTGTTTCTACATTTTGTGACACAGCACATGTGCCTCCAGCCCTAACGTTTTGAGTGGGTATTTCAGATGACAAGCTTCTCAGCAACAACGAAGGAGGTATATTTGATGACCCACCTGCCCTCTCGGAAGGAGGGGTAATGATGCCTGAGCAGCCTCCCCACGACGATTTGGATGATGATGACAACGTCTCCAGTGAGTGCTTCGCTTTTGCGTATTAAAGTCAGAGATGCTGTGAGAAGGGCTTAACTATTCTGTTAAAGCTTTTGTAAGAGTGCATATCTTTATACAGAAATCAGTAGCGACTGTGCAGATAAGTACTTTCTCTGAGTAAAGGGTACAATTCTAAGAATCTGAAGACTCAGACACTAAAGTGAAAAACTCCCTCTTCTCTCCCCCTGCCTTACCCATGAAACAAACTTGCCAGCTGTGTGACACTACCTCCATCTTACACGTCAAAACTCCTGAGCAAGTCCTATTTCCTGTTGGCGAAATATTGGGGAAGAGCACAATCTGGAATACAAGACAGCAGAAAATCTGCACTGGCCCCGGTCACACTGGCTGGATATCGTGGGGGGGGGGGGGGCGCGTCTGGCGCAGTTTGATCCGCGATTACGCAATCAGACTCGCCGGCGGCACACCACGGGTCCTTCCCTCGGCACCAGTGGGTAAACGAGGGACAGGAGGGGAATGCCGCACGCCGGCGCGATCACACCACGGGTGTCTGAAGGCAGCCCGTGGCAAATGTTTACTAGTACCTTGGAGGTACTAGTTTTTTAACTCGCATTGTCGGCGGTAAGCCACGGGTGCGCTCCACTTCCCAGATGTTGGGGTGTGATCGCACCCGGATAATCCGCCCACCATCTGTGCCTCTCCCGCAGCAACTTTGCCGTGTGACCGGGGCCACTGTTTCTTTGGCTCAGCTGCCTTCTCCTTGGTCCCAAAGCCCCCTTCATCTCTCCACCCACCTCCAGCTTGAAACATCCGTCACGTATCTGAGTTATTTTGGCTGGAGCTGCTGATCCATCAGCAGAAGGGACTAGCATATTCAGAACTTTGCGGCTTTCCATTGTCTTCCAGGTCCCTTTCAGGCCCCACAAAGTTTATTCCTGGGCTTAGAAGGGACCGATGAGGGGAAGGGAATAAAATTCAGGAAGGATCTGCGTTCCTTGTGCCAGTGAGTCCCTAGGTCCACAAGGTAGTGTAAGGACATTTTTTTCTGTGAGGAAAAGAAAATGAGTACAGATAAGCTTGTATGGAACAAAGCTA
>NW_015164618.1:0-1595 GCF_001447785.1 Gekko japonicus | reverse complement strand
GCATATTTTGTAAACCTTTATCACCCCCCAACTCTTTTTTCTCTTTTTTCAATCTGGGAAAGATTGAAGGTCAAAGAAGACGGGGACGGCAAAGGATGAGATGGTTAGACAGTGTCATCGATGCAACGAACATGAAATTGAGCCAACTTCAGAGGATGGCGGAAGACAGGAGGGCCTGGCGGGAGCTGGTCCATGGGGTCGCGAAGAGTCGGACTCGACTGTGCGACTGAACAACAACAACTCTTTTTTTCCCTAACATCTCCCTTAAGTATTACAGCATCTCAATCCCATATGCAGTCTATGGAAAGAATTCAATCCAAATTTTTAAGATATATATTACAAGTTAATTCATGTGTTCCCAATACAGTTATTCGCATAGAAACAGGTATGGTCACTGTATTGTAACCATTCTTTATTGGTTTAAAATACTTACAAATCCCACTGGATTAACAGGTTTAATATTAAGAGATTCTATAGTGCCACCCTGGATTAAAGAAACAGGATTTAAATTGGGCTATTACGGACTTTCTAAGCAATTCCTGATTATAGTCAAATAAAAAAATTTGTTAAGCAAAGAATCATGGATGTTGAAAGGCAACATGATTTGAATTTGATAAAGCGATATCTGCCAGGAATGGTGGGACTAAATAAGGTAATACCAATGGTATATTTACAAAATTTAGATAAACCTGACTATAGAAGAGCATTTCCCCTGCTCAGAGCCAATATGCTTCCATCTGCAGATTTAGAAGGTAAATACAAAAGACAACCTTATGAGGAAAGATTGTGTATCTGTGAAGAGGGGAAGGTAGAAACAAGGGAACATGTGATGTTCGAATGTAAAATGTATCAAAGTATTAGACACATCTACATAAACCCGATTTGTTCTCGATTTCCCGGGAGAAATGAAAGATTTTTACCTAGATAAGTTGCTGGCTGGCAAAGAGCAGGAAACTACTTTAAACATGGCAAAATTTGCCATGCAGGTGATCAAAATCCAGAAACAAGCTATTAGCAGTTAGATAGTGAATATTGTACTTAAATATAGTTTTTTAATGATCTAATAATATTTTAATTTTATTCCTAACATTTTAATGTTTGATATTCTGGATTGCGTCTGTATGCATTTTACTGTTTTACCGGCTGATGTCTTTTCAGTTCTTTTACGTATTTGGTCAATGACGGTACTAAAACAATTGTGTGTGTGATAGGGGGAGGGGCTCTCACCCCACAGACATTTGGGTTTACCCTTTCCTGCACCTTCTTCAGCACCACAATATCCTTTTTGAGGTGGGGGCAACTAGAAATGTATCCAGTGATACAGATGCAACAACCACAGCAAAGATTTATTTAACAGCATTAGGTGATGATGGGCAATTTTATTTCCTATCTCTTACCTGAGTGTTCCTTACACAGAATGTGCCTTCCCCTTGGAGAAGCCATGCTGACTCTTCCTCAGGAAGGCATGTCCCTCTACATGCAAAAGAGGTCTACCAATGGTATTGCCTACCAATTTACTCTGGCTTGCTGGCCTGTTTTCTCCTGGCTCCCCCTAGCATTAGCTGTTGGTGCGGTGGCTCAAGTGGTTAAGACAC
>NW_015164617.1:0-1592 GCF_001447785.1 Gekko japonicus | reverse complement strand
AGCAATGAGCTTACTCCATGCCTGTTCTTTTTTTTGCTCTGAACATAGACATAGAAATTTTTCTTGTTGTTTTTAGCATCCCTCGCAAGCCTCAGCTCCATCTGCACTTTAGCCATTCCGACACCTTCCCTACAGATTCAAACCTGCTTCTTGTACTCACCCTCAGTAATCTGACCCTCCTTCCATTTCTTGTACAGTTCCCTTTTTAGTCTCAGCTCTCCAGAGAGTTCCTTGTCCAGCCACCTTGGCTTCATTACCCATCTTCCACCTTTCTTTCTCACTGGAACAGTTTGCAATCGTGCCTTATGCACTTCATTTTTCAGCCCCTCCCATCCTTCCTGTGCAGATTTCCCCCTCAGCATTTCCAGCCACAGGATCCTACCTAATATTTCTCTGAGTTTTTTTAAAATCAGCTTTCCTGAAGTCCAGGATACGAGTCCTACTATGTCCTGGTTTCACATCCTTCTCTATGTTAAATTCCAAGCTAAGATGTTCACTATTCCCCAAGGATCCCACAACATTCACTTCATCAACCAATTATTCCCTGTTAGTCAGGATTAAATCCAGAATAGCAGATCCTCTGGTTCCCCCCTCCACTTTATGAGAGATGGAGTTGTCCACAAGACTATTCAAGAATCTGCGGGTTGCCCCACGTCTAGCAGAGTTAGATTTCCAGCAAATATCTGGATAGTTGAAATCTCACATAACCACTACATCCTGTCTCTGTGAAAGTTTAGCAAGCTGTTGTACAAACGTCGGGCTGCTGTGAGGTCATGGCCAAGCAGGTGATGAAAAGGTTCCATCACAGAATGTTGAAAATCAACATGGCTATGGTGTGTGGATTTAAAGGTAAATTTGGATGCTGGAAAACGTCACACAATGCCTCATGGCAAGAGGGCAGATGAGGCTAAGGGAGCAGAAAGCCAGAGAGCAGAAGAGGGAAACCTCATGCAGTACCTTTGCAAAAGAGAATCTTATGTGGTGGTCATGGGCAGAATGAACAGGATCAATACACGGTATTTCATTCCCAAAATTAGACTGCAGTTTTTATGTAGCCTAAGACACCCATCCCCTAACACACCCCTTATCTTCCATTCCAATGTATCTGAGGAAATGTTGTGCACACAAAAGCTCATACCTCGAATAAACCTTTTTTGGTCTTAAAGGGCCACTGGACTCTAAATTTGTTCGGCCCCCAACACATAACACCCTTCAATCCGAAGAGGAGGAGGAGGAGGAGATTGGATTTATACCCTGCCATTCACTCGGAGTCTCAGTCTCAGAGCAGCTTACAACCTCCTTCCCCTCCCCACAACAGACACCCTTTGAGGTAGGTCAGGCTGAGAGAGGTCTTTCAAGGACTGCTCCTGAAAGAACAGCTCTGACAGAACTATGACTTGCTCAAGGTCATCCAGCAGCTGCATGTAGAGGAGTGGGGAATCAAACCTGGCTCTCCCAGAGTAGAGTACGCACCCTTAACCACTACACCAAACCACTACATCTTCTCTTTTCTTGTACCTGCCAAATTTCCACTAGCTGTATCAGATAATACTAATCAAATATTAAGAGTAATAGTAATAGTATAACAATAC
>NW_015164616.1:0-1607 GCF_001447785.1 Gekko japonicus | reverse complement strand
TCAGTGGCATTCTGAGGTGTCTTTTTTTTGGGTTGATGAGGAGCTTGATGATACACTCATACTGGGTGAGACACTATGACAGGGAGTTCTTTTGTCTAAAATGTCTCCCTCCTGTTCTCTGCCCAAATGTCTCCTAATTTTTCTTTTGTTTGTACACTGCCTCCTTTCTGTGGCCCAAATTTCCCATAATTTTTCCTATTTTTGGTACACTTACCTGGTCTTCTCACGTGTTGTGTGTCTTCTCACTGTTTTCTTTGTCTCCTCTGATCTATTAGGTTTTCTCAATGTCAAGTGTAGTCTGTACAAAGTAAAGCATTAGTTCATGTTAGCCAGTGAGGACACATTTTGCAACTATGAGACTTTGGTTTTTTTCCTCCAAACATCTCCTTCCTCTGCTGTGCCCCAATTGTGTTCTAATTTTTCCTTTTTGGTAGACTGCTTTTTCTCCTCTGGCCCAACTGTCCCCTAATTTTTCCTTTTTTGTACACTTACCTGGCTTTGTCACGTGTAGTGTATGTCTTCTCACTTCTTACTTTGTCTTGTCTGATCTATTAGGTTTTCTCAATGTCAAATATAGTCTGTACAATGTAAAGCATTAGTTCATGTTAACCAGTGCGGATGCATTTTGCAAATATGAGACATTGGGTTTTTTTGTCTAAACATCTTCTTCCTCTGCTCTGGCCGATGTGTGTTCTAATTTTTTGTTTTTTACGCACTTAACTGGGTTTGTCACATGTAGTATGTGTCTTGTTTATTGCCATATTCCCCCCCCCCTTTTGAAAATTTGTCTATGTGTATCTGTCTCTGCCTGTTTCCCTCCTTGGTCAAGGCTAGGTTAAGACCACAAAAGTGAGGAACAATGTCTGGTTATAATTTCTAAAGGAAGCCAAGCTCTGATCTGGGTTTCTTGTTTTTTCCATCATTTTTTCGCTTTAAATATGTATCTGGATGTCTGTCTCTGTCTCTGTCGATTTGCCTCTCTCTTTGTAATTGGTTTTCACACTCTGGGTGTGGTTAAAGGCTTCCCCCACTTGCAGGTTTTATCCCAGTTATGCACACTCTCTGGGTTTTTTTTTTTAATGTATATGTCATTCTCCACTTCAGCCAGTTGTTCCTGCACTCCTCCTGTTTGTGCATACCTACGTAGATCTGTCTGTGACTGTGTCTGTATTTGTGTTTTGCAGCATGCCTCGGGTTTCTGGCTTCCTGTTTTCTGTGGCCGATTTCTTACTTGGCACTTAACCCTGGTTTTCGTCGAAGTTTTCTGCTCCGGATCATTTTTGTCAATTTCACATTTAAAGCATTTCCAGCCAGTCTGCTCCGGGGGTTTCATTTTCACATTACAGCCTTGGAGTGGTTTCCTTCAATATATCTCCTCCCACTACCGCCCCTCATCCTCCAAACCCCTCCCCCTCCTATCCTCCCATCCTCCCATCCGCCCTACAACACCCCCCTTTTTAGATGCATGCTCAATCAGGTTTAATCATCATTACACAACAATGGGAATGAGCAGGCATCACGTGGCACATCTTCAGCTTTCTGATTGGTAATCTTTGTTCTTTGAGTCAGGAATTTTAAAAAAAGGTCTAGGGATTCTCCATTTGAAC
>NW_015164615.1:1198-1640 GCF_001447785.1 Gekko japonicus | reverse complement strand
CATAAAACAACCATTATCAGAATAAAGTGTTCATCAGCGGTGTTATTGAGCATTCCATCTGAGCAAGATGGTAGCCTGTAGATGAAGCTCCGAGCCCGATTTGGCGGTACGGTCAGTCGAAGCACTGTGGCTCGATCTTGTAATGGGCCATCCCAATAACCCATGTTCCCATGGTGGTGGTGGTGGCGGGGGGTCCTAATTAAAACGCTGGCGGAAGAGCTCCGTCTTGCAGGCCCTGCGGAACTGTGGGAGGTCCCGCAGGGCCCTGATCTCCTCCGGGAGCTCGTTCCACCAGGTAGGAGCCGCCACTGAGAAGGCCCCGGCCCTGGTTGCCTAGAATCATTAATCTCTGTTGGGCCCCCGACCGTAGTGCTCTCTGGGGGCATGTATGGGGAAAGGCCGTCCCTCAGATCAGAAGTGATCTGCCTGTCATGTGCTTGCC
>NW_015164615.1:0-1185 GCF_001447785.1 Gekko japonicus | reverse complement strand
TGCTGAACCAAACTCTTCTGGTAGCTCCTCATTAGTTCTTCACTTTGGTCCTCTGTCAGAATTCCAGCTCCTTCCAAGTCCGCAGCTGTTGATCTTAAAGCGGAGTCACTCCTCATGCCGGAATGCAGAATTCATTGGGGAGGGGGGTCGGCCTTGGAACTCTGCCCTGCCTCTTCCTCGCGAGTAAAGATGCGTTGCTCAGGAACGAGGGCCCCCAAGACGATTTGGCACGATGGTGTTGACGGTGACGAGGGCTGAATCGGCTGCAGCTGCCGAATCCGAGAACTCCCAAATCCGTGCTGGGCAGAGAGGAGAAGGCGAGCAAGAGCTGCCGTGCCAAGGCTAGTGGTTTGTCATGGATCCCACGATGGTGTTGCGATAGGAGAGGGAAGTCGAGACGTGACCAGTGTTCCCTCTAAGCTGAGTTAGTGTGAGCTAGCTCACAGTTTTTTGGCCTCTGGCTCACACATTTTTGTCTCAGCTCAGGAAGGACAGCTCCAGAGCCAATTCATTTATGCAGCACCCAAATCGCTCGCTCTCAACTTTAATGTCGGCAGCTCATGAAGTAGAATTTTTGCTCAGAAGGCTCCACGGCTTAGAGGGAACATTGGACGTGACCTGCCTGACAAAGGCCCGATCCGTGCAGGTTTGGCCCCGTTGGAGACCAGCACAGGCCGGGGTGGCATCGCCCTGACCTGCTGGGCTGCAGGACAGGAAGTGGGCGTGACACGCTGTTAAAACACTTTGCTTAATTAAAAATATATATATATTTCTTGCATCCCAGGAGACCATTGGCTTTTGGCGTCTTTCCTACCTGCCGTGCGACCTGAGCAGAAAGCTTCCGTATAACCAACCGTGACAAACCACTAACTGTCCTCGTGCGTAGACCAGGCTGTCTGGTCCCCACCGTCCTTTAACTCTGCGTTTCCATTTTCTGCTTCTCTCACGTCTAAGGTCTGGTCCTAGTGGCTGCTCTGACTTTCTGATTTTCACACATGGGGTTCTTTCCCCCCTCGAGGGGCTGTGGGGTTCCCTCATTGTGGCCTGCCTTTCCCACCCTATTTCTGACTGAGAACAATGCTCCCTCTAAGCTGTGGGAGTTGTGAGCAAAAATTCTACTTTGTGAGCTCCTGGCATCAAAGTTGTAAGCAAGCAATTTGGCTACTAAGAACATAAGAACATAAG
>NW_015164614.1:652-1628 GCF_001447785.1 Gekko japonicus | reverse complement strand
TTCTTTCTCTGCATAGGTAATACCATCTTCTTTCTATACACCAATTACTTTCCTCCTTTCAGTTTCTTTACATAGACGATATGCAAGATATCATCCTGAAAATATTTTTGTTTTTAAAAACTCAATTTTTCTGCATTTCTTTAGTTTGAAGCAGATCCAGCTGATTTCTTTTTTATTTCTACTAAGCCTTTTTTTTCCAAGGATTTTTTTTTTATCCTGGCCTTTTAGGATCTGAATTCTGTCAGTGATTTGTTCCAATCTTAGCCTCTTTTTCTTTGAAGCAAAAGCAATTAATTTTCTTCTCTTCAAGAGGGAATTAGATAAGCATATGGAGCAGAGGTCCATCAGTGGCTATTAGCCACAAGGTATAGATAGGGACTCTGGGGCAAGTGATGCTCTGTCATCTTGGTGCTTGGGGGGGGTCAACAGTGGGAGGGCTTCTAATGTCCTGGCCCCACTGGTGGACCTCCTGATGGCACTGGTATTTCTGGCCACTGTGGGATACAGAGTGTTGGACTGGATGGGCCTTTGGCCTGATCCAACATTGGCATCTCTTATGTTCTTATGTTCTTATTGCTTTAAACTTTTCAGAAAAAAGGAGGGTATAAAGCGGGATTAAGAAAAGTGGTGAGTGGTATCCTAATTAGTAAGTTAGTCTTTTATTAGTAACGGTAAATTCTTCGGCTTCTTCTGTGTTTGACTAATCGTCCTTCATATTGACCTGTAAATAACAAAATTTGGGTTAATATAATGCGCTCTCCGAACAAATCCTCAAGTCTTGGGGTTTCTTCCTTTTACATCTCTCAGGTTATAAGATGGACCTTTGGCTGCTCCTTCTTCTTCCGGTTTCTTGTCCTCCCTCTCCGAGCCGCTGTCTTCTTCTCCGCTGAGTACCTCCCATTTTGCGAGTTCTGCTTCTTCCTCTGAACTGGCATGCCTCTTCAAAAAGTCTTGAGCTTTGAAGATGGAGTCAATC
>NW_015164614.1:0-406 GCF_001447785.1 Gekko japonicus | reverse complement strand
TTCTTCTGGCAGGTTATTTTTCTTTGTAAAGTTGGCGTAGGCTCTGTAGGCCAAATCCATCTCTTCGCTTATTTTATCTGTTTCCCTGCCAGTCAGTGGTGCCAAAGCACTCGCCAAGATACTTCTGAGATCTTCTTTTTCCACCTCTTTTATGCCTTGAAATCAGAGAGTTAAATTAGATTTTTCCATTTGTAACATAAGTAATTTATTGTCTTGTATTTCTTAATGTTTTTGCATTTTATTGACCTTCTTCTTGATGTTTTGTGTGTCCTCCGTTGATACCAGACACTTCTGTGCAATTTCCTCCATCTTCTTAGCTGTATCAGTCAATTGTTTCTGTTGGTTGCTAAGGGCACTTTCCATGCTTAACAATGTTGGGTTGATTTTCTGCATTTGGTCCAGTAGA
>NW_015164613.1:762-1630 GCF_001447785.1 Gekko japonicus | reverse complement strand
TGCTCCAAAATGGGTCTCAGCTCTATCTAGTGCTGTACTTTTATTTCCCTAGGCTTGGAGATGGTGTTTCATCAATTCTGGCAACTGTGGTTACTTAGGGTTTTTTTTTCTGTTTCCCCTTGTGCAGATCCTTGGAAATGATAAGTGGATGTCACTACAGCGTTTCCACCATTTCCCACCCTCATCCCTCCCTATAGATACAAAATGGCGGCCAAGCTGATGCAGCGTTGCTATCGACTCTTTGGCGTCTCATCTCCGTTGTGCATCCGCACCAATGCGATGTGTGTGGGGAGCAAGAGGGTACTTTCCAGAGCACCGTCCCAAATCCCTCTCGCCTCGCTGAGCTTCACGGAACGAACGGACAAGCTCTCGGTCCCCGAGCCAGAGTACAGAGCGCCCTCCAACCGCGAGGAGATGGAAGGTCTCATTGGCTCTGCGGCCACCACAGAGGACCTCTTGCATTTGCGGGAGCTTCACCCCGTAAATGCAAACCAGGCTGCCTTAATAATCACTCGGCTCTCCCGTATGGTGGCGGAACAAAAACTGGAACCTGGCAGCATTTTGGAGGACACACGCTTCCATCAGCTTCTTCAGTTGGTGCACACGGAGGTAGGTTCCGTAGCCCTGGAGAGACTGAGCAGGTGGCAGTTTCCTGGGAAGATGTGATGATTCCATGTTTTGGTGTGTGTGTTCCTTTAAATCTTTAGTTTGTCTGCAGTAATATGAGAGGAGTGATAGAGGGTGACAAGTGTGATTGGCTGCTGACTGAGAGGAGGAGTGTCTGAGAGGATTCTGTGTGTGTGTGTCTGTGTCTATGAGGAGATTCGGTGATATGAGAGAGACAAGTATGGAAGAGTTTTGAAGAGCG
>NW_015164613.1:0-618 GCF_001447785.1 Gekko japonicus | reverse complement strand
TGTGTGGCTATGTTTATGAGTGCATAAGCCTGTCAGAGTGGAGTTTGGCGTTTGAGAGACTGTTTGTAGTACCAAGCTTAGCCAGTTATATTTACAAGTTCCATTCTTCAGTAGCTGTTCAAAATAACCAGAAACCTATTTTGTTCTATATTAAATAAATCAATTTTTGTTTAAACGTATCCCAGAAATCAGTACAGTACTTCCTCAGGGCCACATAGTCCTCTGAAGTGCCCAGACCCTGGGTCATCCTACCAAAAGAGAGAGATTTGGAATTTTTAATTCCTGGTGGCAGCAGAAAACTACCAAGTTTATATACACAGAGAGTGTTTAAAGGTAAAACTGTTTCCCCTATAAGCAAGGACGCCACAGAAGAATTAATCACGGGCCAGAAATTGTTGTACTAATGCACCAGGTTCCCAGGTTAGGCCAGAGGGGTCTGCTGAAGGTGGGCCTGTCTCTTTCGTGCACCATCTCCTGAGCTGAGCAAACAGGCATTTGTGCATAGCTCAGGCTTACAGTCAACCACTGGCCTGATCGCTTGTGATGAGGATCCCTTTCCACTGTCACACCGGGGGCGTACTATGAGGATGCCATGCACAGTCTTCAAGATAGAGGCAG
>NW_015164612.1:0-1340 GCF_001447785.1 Gekko japonicus | reverse complement strand
CATAGGAACTTCCTTGACCTTCTTGGGCAGGCCAATTCCAATTAATTCCAGTAGCTCACAAAGTAGAATTTTTGCTCAAAGGACTCCATAGCTTAGAGGGAACATTGATTAGGATAGTAGAAATTTGGAGGGGGAAGGCATAAGTATTAAACATGGCCTATTGAACAATGTAAGAAATAATAATGCAGTGAGAGTAAGACAAAAACACACAGCAACAGATAACACATATTAGTAGTGTAGTCTGCAGAGCCATTCCGTCTATTGAAAAGTCTTCCTAGGTCATTCTGTTGTAATGCAGCCCTATTCCTTTATAAAAACGCCTGCCTGAACTGTTCTTTGTTCAAAGAAGGCTGTGGAAAACCAAAAGCATAGGAACTTCCTTGACCTTCTTGGGCATGCCATTATGGTAGCCAATGGAGTGACTGCAGATTGGGTGTAGAACAGAACAAGCAACTTCCTGTTTGTTTGGTTAGGCAGGGTTCTGACGGTGATTGTTCCACCTCTGTTAAACTTAACCTGTAAATTTATCAGATTTAACCGCCAAACTAAAAAACTTTTTTAAAAAACTAAACTAAAAAATAACTTTAAAAACCCCGCCAAAGTAGACTGCAAGAGTCCCGTCGTCCCCCCCCCCAGTGTTTTTATGTTTTCTAAGGCTCAGTGCTGGGGGAGAGTCCGAGGCCAGGTCTACCAATATAGTGGACTGGTGTGGGTAGACCTGTAGGCCAAGTCTTACCCCCCCCTCTTCCCCCCCCCCCCGAACAACATTTTCTGTGATGAAATTTGACTTGATTCTGCTCTCTCTTATAGTGTTCAAATTATTCTTAAAACATAGTTTAAAATAATTCATTCTAAGATTTCTACAAGGTTATGGAAATAATCTTCTAAGAAACGAATTTATGCCATAGTCAAATGCAGACTCCCTCACCACTTTTTTTCCCACTCGTCACAGCACTGTGGCGCTTAGAGGGAACACTGGATGGGACCCCTCTATTGCAGCTTGCAGGGAACAATCTTTCAAGTCTGAGGGTGCATGACTTGGGAAACGCCAGAGTTTGTGTTGGAGTGCCTAGTGGTTTAAATAATATTGTGATTTTCTTAGAGAGCGGAGAAAAAGGAATTGCAAACTGGGAACCGTGCACCAAATTATATCTTCTGAAGTACATACCTACATAAGCAGCATCAAGTCTCAACCAACTGATGGCAAACCCAGCAGGGCTGGTTTGCCCTTGCCTTCCTCTTCAGGGTCGGCCTTAGTGGTCTCCCATCCAAGTACCCATCTTGCTTCAGCTTCTGATAAGACAAGATTGGGCTATACCAGACCATTCCACATCCTGCCT
>NW_015164611.1:0-1652 GCF_001447785.1 Gekko japonicus | reverse complement strand
CTGCAGGAAATGACCCCTGGAAGTTACAAATGCCGTATGGTGACCCTGGCTAATTCTGCATTGGCTTTTCCCTCCGTTGTTTTATGAAACCCACATGGGAACAGAAATTCCCCTCTGCATTGCATGCTGCTTTCACTTCCTTTGATCATAGGGTTTTATGGCAGCGTCCAAGCTCCATGCCGCTTTCAAGGTCTTTGATCATCGGACTTAATTGCACCTTCTGCATAGATTTATGGCCGTTTTATGGCCATTCATGGGTGACTCTGCAGTCAGTACAGCTTGCCTCGAGGTATTTGGATGTGGTTCTGAGCTGCACTTTTTCCTCCCGGTTGAGAAAATGTGGAGCAAATGTTATATGCAGAATCACCCCCTGTAAGGTTTCCATTCAAGGCAAGAGACGTTCAATGGTGGTTTGCCACTGCCTGATTCTGCATAACAATCCTGGAATTCCTAGAGAAGTCACCTAGGTTTGTACTCCTTTGTCCCGGGATACAAGCTGTGGTTAGGGTTTCCAACCTCCAGCTGGGGCCTGGAGATTCCCTGGAACTACAACTGATCCCCAGATTACAGAGATCAGTTCCCCTGGAGAAAATGGCTGCTTTGGGGGGGTGGACTGTATGACATTATTCCCTACTGAGGGCTCTCCCTTCCCCAAATGCTGCCGCCCCCCCCCCCCCAATTCTCCAGGAATTTCCCAGCCTCGAGTTGGCAGCAGGAGCTCTGACTGGTCACGTTCAAAGCAAAATAAGAATCAAAACCGATGACTTCTTCTCTGGTCTGGCCAGTAAATCCAAGCCAGATAAAAGTTCACCTTCCCCTCTTCCGTTCTCATCTACCCTCACTTCTGCTGGAAAAATAATGCACAAACAGCAGCAGGTAGGGCCGAAAGGAGGTCAGGTTTGCCGCCGTGCCTTCATCTCTCTCTCTCTGGCAGAATATCTGTAGAGTCCGGTGAATTCTCGGAACTGTAGGTCGTAGAACACCTGGCAATAGATTCAGGCATTCTGGGAACTACAGCTTGCTGATTTCTATGCATGGAAAGCACCGACAAGAGCCAGCAGAAAGGAGGAAGACAGAAGGAGAAAGAGAGGTAGGGGGGATTGTCCCTCTGTTTGGCTCACTGGCCAGCTTACTGCCTGCTTCTACATAATACCCAAGTAGCCAGAACAGATAAATAGGGGTGGAGTATCGGGTTGCCGGCTGTGAGTTGGGAAATTCCTGGAGATTTAGAGGCAGAGCCTTGAGATGGTGAGATGTAGGGAGGGGGGAGACCTCAGCGGGATACAGTGCCATAGAGTCCACCCTCCGAAGTGGCCATTTTCTCCCAGGGAAGTTGATCCATGTCATCTCGGAGGTCACTTGTAATTCCCAGGGCTCTCCGAGCCCCACTTGGAGGGTGGCAACCCTAGTTGGGAAAGGAGAAGAGAATCCAGAGCTGGGGATGTGGAGAATCCAACGGCATTACTGGAGTCTGACGGTGTTCCAAGTTGTGCCTGAAGAACTCAAGCTTTTTTGCGATTCATCCACCAATAGCTCAATCCATCTGAGCTTGGTTTTGAAATGACCTGGACAGAGCTTGTAAGCCATAGGCTATAATATCCTTTTGAGGTTGGACCTCCTGATGGCAAAAGGAGCTGCGGTGGCTCAAGTGG
>NW_015164610.1:0-1632 GCF_001447785.1 Gekko japonicus | reverse complement strand
TTGGTAATAGAAATTGGCCTATATGAATCAAAAGGGGGAAATTATAAAGATACTAAAAAATGAAATGGGAGAAGAACAAAATAAATTGGAAGATCTAAAGAAAATAGTGGAACGGTGTTACCAGCAATTATATAGTAGAACACAAGTATCTCAACAACAAATCAAAGACTATTTGGAATTAAATAAACCTAAAATATTTTCAGAGGAACAAAGAAAAATTTTAAACCAACCAATAACATTAGCTGAATTGTCAGAAGCTATAAAGAAACAAAAAAGGGGGGAAACTCCAGGCCCAGATGGGTTACCAGCAGAATTTTATCATCTGTTTGAAAATCAACTAATAATCCCTTTTAAAGAAGTATGTCAAAATGTAAGACTAGAAGGGAAGACACCAGATTCTTGGAAAGAAGCTTTGATAACACTGATACATAAACAGAACTCTGATGAGAAAGAAATTAAAAATTATAGACCTATTTCATTATTGAACGTAGATTATAAAATATACGCTTCAATATTGGCATAGAGAATGGAAAAAAAACACATTGTCTCAGATGATCCATAAAGACCAAGTGGACTTTCTACCGAAAAGACAACTGAAGAACAATGTGAGGATGATATTAAATGTCTTGGAATATTATAAAGCACACCCAGAAAAACAAACGGCTTTGATTTTTTTAGATGCAGAACAGGCCTTCGACAATGTTAACTGGAATTTTATGCTTGAGTTACTTTCATATGCTCAAACAGGCAACAGATTTCCAGAAAATGGTTGAAGCAATCTATACTAAACAATGAACAAAGATTTTGATTAATGGTAATCTATCACAGGATACTGAAATTCATAAAGGAATGAGACAAGGTTGTCCCCTTTCACCACTGTTGTTTATTTTTGTTCTTGAAGTTCTAAATGATATAATCAGAAAGGACCAACAAATTTTAGGCCTTAAACTAAGAGGAGAAGAGTACAAGCTTATAGCATATGCAGATAACTTAGTCAGTGTTCCTGCTAAGCTGAATTAGTGTGAGCTAGCTCATGGTTTTTTAGCCTCTGGCTCACACATTTTTGTCTTTGCTCAGGAGGGATGGCTCCAGAGCAAACTATTTTATGCAGTAGCCAAATCGTTCACTCACAACTTTAATGCCAGTAGCTCACAAAGTAGAATTTTTGCTTACAAGACTCCAAAGCTTAGAGGGAACATTGGTTTAGTGTTTATTCTAGAGAATCCTCTTAACTCAACAAGTATATTGATAAATGCATTGCAAGACTATGGAACTGTGGCAGGACTGAAAATTAACTGTAAAAAAACAAAAATATTGACAAAAATATGGTTAAAACACAAAGTTTCCTACTACAAGAAAAAACAGGTTTGGAAGCTCAAAGTAAGATTAAATATTTAGGAATAAACATAACAAATAAATGCAGCTCTTTGTTGGAGAATAATTATATAGAACTATTGAAATCTATTAAGAAAGACCTGAAAAAATGGCAACAATTTCAAATATTGTTTATGGGAAGAATTGCCACCATTAAAATGAATGTATTACCAAGACTGATGTCAATGGTCACAGATTTGGAAGAAAAATACTAAAGCCATCTAGTTGGTTGATCATAATGTTGTTGAGTTCAACATT
>NW_015164609.1:604-1662 GCF_001447785.1 Gekko japonicus | reverse complement strand
GCAGAAAGTGAAGAGGACCGAAAGAGTCTTGGCTATTGGTTCACTGACTTCAGCCTTTGAGAAGTTCCTGGTGGTGATGCACTGTGCTAAAACTGATGCTGCTTTTGGAAGAGCAGTTCTTCAGAGCCTGTTTCTTCAAGACGACCTGCAGATAACATCAGGTACATGGCTCCCTAGTCATCAAATCACCGCAGACTGTGACTGCAGCCATGAAATTAAAAGACGCCTGCTCCTTGGGAGGAAAGCGATGGCGAACCTCAACAGCATGATAAAAAGTAGAGACATCACCCTGCCAACAAAAATACGCATGGTCCAAGCAATGGTATTCCCAGTAGTCATGTATGGCTGTGAGAGTTGGACTATAAGGAAGGCCGAGTGCCGAAGAATAGATTCTTTTGAACTATGGTGCTGGAGGAGACTCTTGAGAGTCCCTTGGACTGCAAGAAGATCAAATCAGTCAATCCTAAAAGAAATCAACCCTGACTGTTCCCTGGAAGGCCAGATAATGAAACTGAAGCTCAAATACTTTGGCCACCAAATGAGAAGGGAGCACTCACTGGAGAAGACCCTGATGCTGGGAAAGATTGAAGGTCAAAGCTGGAAGACAGGAAGGCCTGGCGTGATCAGGTCCATGGGGTCACGAAGAGTTGAACTCGACTGTGCAACTGAACAACAACAGCAACCCTTCAGGCCCACAGTGTCCTCCTCCTAAACCTCTTAGGGCTACCAAAAATGTAAAGTTTCTAGCCAGCCTAAATCTAATACACAGCTACCTCTTTTGAGAGAGGCTGCTCAGCAGCATAAGCCCTCATTCTGACTAGAGGGAGCCCACACCCCAGTGAGATTTGGTGACAGACTGGCTCAATTTTATGCTGCCTGGGAAACTATTACTATCAACGAGTGGGTCTTATCTATTATAACTTTGGTTACAAATTAGAATTTAAGGCAATTCCACCATGTTCTCCCCAGCTGGGAGTTTCTAACCAGCTATTGAAGAGATGGCACTATCCCAGGCTCCAAATGGTTTTTTCTCCAGGATGTTCCTGAAGGATATAAAG
>NW_015164609.1:0-589 GCF_001447785.1 Gekko japonicus | reverse complement strand
AGAGGCCAACTGTAGATCTCAGAGATGAAAATGTTTTTCTTAGTGTTTCCCAATTTCACATAGTTTTTATTTAATCAGTTTTACAGTTATTAAAGGTTAATTGTTGGCTTATTGTTATTGATCTAAAGAATGCATATTTTCACATCTCTATTCACCAACAGTACTGCAAGTTCCTACACTTTTGCTGTGGAACATGGGTGTTTCGATATACAGTGTTGCCGTTTGGCTTGGCCACAGTACCCAGGGTGTTTTCTAAATGTTTGGCCCCGGTAGTAGTCCATTTATGACTACATATCTTCTTCTACTTGGATGATTGGCTAGTGATCGCAGACTCTAGAGAACAGCTAATGAGTCATTGCTCTTTAGTCATGGAGAAATGCCAAAGATCTGGACTCCTTGTTAATTGAAAAAATCTTATTTGGTTCCTTCACAAAGGGTCCAGTTTATAGGTGCCATATTTGATTCCATAGTAGGAAAAGGTTCTACCACCAGAGAGAATACAAATCATTTCCTGGCTAGCTGCACAGTTTATGAACTATGGATTTAAGTCAGTTTGTAAGTCAAATGCTAGAATTTATGGCATCCACTA
>NW_015164608.1:0-1703 GCF_001447785.1 Gekko japonicus | reverse complement strand
AGTGGCCATTTTCTCCAGGTGAACAGATCCCTCTTGCTTGGAGGTTACTTGTAATAGTGGGGGATCTCCAGCCGCCACCTGGAGGTTGGTAACCCTATTGATCCAGGAACAGGGACATGGTTCACGCCAGCCTTAAAGGACCATGCGTCTTCCTCCCTTTTCCTTCCTCCGCCTCACCTGGGTAGCTTGGAGAGCCCTCTTAAACAAATTAAAGGCATAAGTGGACGTGACGGGAAACATTGCAGCAGTATTTAAGTCAGCTGCGGAGAGCTCCGAGTTGATAATTTATTCTCGCGAGCCACCTAATGATCGCCCAACAGGTTTGGTTAAGAAAGCGGTTTATCAGGTCCCCCTTGATATAGTGGGGTGGGAAATGCAGCCAGCGCCCGCCGATGATGGATTACGAGGTTGATTCGTATGGAAAAGGATTGAGGTTTCTCCTCTTCCAAGCGGATTAAGGTGTTTCAACACACTCGGGACAGGCTCCCGTTAAGACAGGAGGGGATCGAGCTTGCTCCTTGTTAAGGACTTGATTTTTTTTTTTTAAATCGGGAAAAAGCTCCCAACTTCAAAACAGGTTTTGCGGCTGTGGGGCTGTTCCCCCATCAAAACCGTGCTCGTATTAAAAGCTTCGCTTGACAATTCTTCAGTCGTTTTGGTAAAAGGAAGCCTTCCGCCTCCCTGGTAAGGAAACCAAGTTGGCTTATGCAAAGTGCCCAAAAAGAACACGAGGAGCTCAGACCAGGGAAGGTCCATCTAGTCCAGCATCCTGTCTCACACAGAGGCCAACCAGTTCTTCTGGAGGGCCAACAACTGGACATAGAGGCCAACCTCTTTCCCTGATAAGAAGAGCCCTGCCAGACCAGACCAGTGTTCCATCTATTTCGGCAACCTGTCTCACACAGTTGAAAACTAGTTCCTTTGGAGATCCAACAAGAGGGCATAGAGGTCGAGGCCTTCATAAGAACATTGGAAGAGCCCTGCTGGATCAGACCAGTAATCCATGTAGTCCAGCATCCTGTCTCACCCAGTGGCCAACCAGTTCCTCTGGTGGTCCCACAACAGTGCATAGGGGCCAAGGCCTTCATAAGAAGAGCCCTGCTGGATCAGACCAGTGGTTCATCTAGTCCAGCAATCTGTCTCACACAATTGCAAACTAGTTAGTTTGGAGGGCCAACAACAGGGCATAGAGGCTGAGGCCTTCATAAGAACATCAGAAGAGCCCTGCTGGATCAGACCTGTGGTCCATCTCGTCCGGCAACCTGTCTCACCCAGAGGCCAACCAGTTCCGCGGGAGGTCCCATAGAGGCCAAGGCCCTGGGGGGGGGGATGGGATGCCAGATAGAGGTTAGAAAACTCCTGGAGATTTGGAGGTGGCGCTTGAGGAGGACAGGGGCCTTTGTGGGGTAGAATGGACCCTCCAAACCATCCATTCCCCCCCCCCAGGGGAACCGATCTCTGTAGTCTGGAGAGGAGACGCAGCTTCCCCAGGAGACACAGGCTGGGCTCCAGCAGGGCAGGTCCCAGGCAAGGTTGCAGAGAGCAACCAAAGTCCTGTCCAAAAGTCAGGGGTTCCAGAGAGCAGGTTTACCAAAGTCCAGTCTAGGGCCAAGGAGTTCCAAGTCCAGTCCGAGGTCAGGGGTTCCAAAAGAGGCGGTTGTCAGGTCCAGTCCAAGGTTTAAGGCTGCAGAGGTCCGGTAGCA
>NW_015164607.1:0-1357 GCF_001447785.1 Gekko japonicus | reverse complement strand
GGACTCAGCCCGCTTCGGTGCGGGAGGCGGGTTTGCCAATATGAACAGGAAACTTTAATGCACGAGGGATCAGCAGCGAAGCCCGCACTAAATGTCCGTGTGACCTGACCCTCAGATGCCTATTGGCAATCCTGGAAATAAAAATGGGGGGGAACCCTGTTGTAATAATTTATCTGAAGCGAAGCAGGGTTGTCCGTGGCTAGTATTTGGATGAGAGATCTCCAGGAATACCAGGGTTGTGACATAGAGGCAGGCAATGGCAAACCACCCCTGAACCGTCTCTTGCCCTGAAAGCCACATGAGGGGTCATCATAAATCAGCTGTGACTTGACAGCAATCAATCAGTCTGATCCAGGAAGTTTATTCTTACATTCTTATGCACCATATTCAGGTTTTGAAGAGAAGCATTTGTGAGAAGAAGAAGGAGGAGGAGGAGGAGGAGATTGGATTTATACCCCGCCTTTCACTCGGAGTCTCAGAGCAGCTTACAAACTCCTTTCCCTTCCCCTGCCCACAACAGACACCCTGGGAGGTAGGTGGGGCTGAGAGAGCACTGAGAGAAGTGTCCTTGAGAGGACAGCACTGACAGAACTATGGCTTGCCCAAGGTCATCCAGCAGCTGCAAGCGGAGGAGTAGGGAATCAAACTCGGTTCTTTCATATTAGAGTTCATGCACTCAAGCACTACATCAAAATAAAAAGAGCCCTGCTTGATCTGACCTGTGGTCCATCTAGTTCAGCATCCTGTCTCACACAGTGGCCCGCCAGTTCCCACCAGTTCCTCTGGAATGCCAACAACAGGACATTGAAGCTGAGGCCTTCATAAGAACATCAGAAGAGCCCTGCTGGATCAGACCAGTGGTTCATCTAGTCCAGCATCTTGTCTCACACAGTGGCCAACCAGTTCCTTTGGTGGGCCAAGAACAGGGCATAGAAGCTGAGGCCATCATAAAAACATCAGAAGAGCCCTGCTGGATCAGACCTGTGGTCCATCTAGTCCAACATCCTGTTTCCCACAGTGGCCAATCAGTTCCTCTGAAGGGCCAACAACAGGAAATTCTGATTCTATTCTACAAAGAGTGGAGCAGTTCTCTGGAGCAAGAAACTTCCTCTGGCAGAAGAGGTATGAAAGAAGTCTCTGCCACAAGAGGGTCAGGAGCATTGGATGCAACCCATTGTTTTGTGAGTTTCTGTGCACCTAAAGAAGTGAACCAGGATGGGGAAAATTTCAATGGGGAGATGTCACATTCACTTTTTAGCTTATTAAGCCAATATGGACAGGAGAAGAGGACATAGGAATTTAAGAAGAGCTCTGCTGTATCAGACAGTAAAATTTCAGGGCTCTTTTTGTAGCAGGA
>NW_015164606.1:771-1699 GCF_001447785.1 Gekko japonicus | reverse complement strand
AATCTTTATATTCCCATTCTTACTACAATCTCCAGGTGTCACTTGGAAGCTGAAACCCCTAGGGGGCGCTCAGGGGGCTCCACCAAGAAGGGGGAAATGCCTTGCTTTGCTAAGTCTGTGGGTGGTTGGGTGTGCCCCACCGATGGAAGTAAATCAATGCTCCCTCTAAGCTGTGGAGCCCTGTGAGCAAAAATTCTACTTTGTGAGCTCCTGGCATTAAAAGTTGTGAGCGAGCGATTTGGCTGCTTAGGGTTGCCAGCCTCCAGGTGGGGCCTGGGGATCTCCCGCTTTTACAACCAATCTCTGGCTGACAGAGATTGGCTCCCCTGGAGAAAATGGCTGCTTTGAAGGGAGGACCATTGTGCCACGCTGAGGCACATGTCTCCAGGTATTTTCCAACCCACACCTGGCAACTCTATGGCTGCTGCATAAACCAGTTTGCTCTGGAGCCCTCTGTTATGTATTCACCCTATCTAATGCAATGTTAAGCTTCCTTAGCCAGGATTCTAAGCTGGAACAATCCTATTGGCTAATGTGTACGTGTAACCAATGAGATGCAAGAGAACGGTGCTGGAGGGAACAAACCTGATTGGGGGCATTATTGTAACAATGCTATTGGTCCTTAACTATTCCAGGGCGTGGCTACATCAGCCCGGGATAGTTTAAAAGGGAGCTATGCTCCACTGTTTGTCGTCGTGTGTTCTTCTGAGGTTCCTGTTGATAATAATGCTGATTTCACTTCTTACAACGGCGTTGAGTCAATACTTGACACCCTCCTTCCGGAGCGAAGACAAAAATGCGTGAGCCGGAAGCTAAAAAAAACTGTGAGCTAGCTCACACTGATTCTGCTTAGAGGGAACACTGGTTAGGGCACATTTCTGCACCGGAAGCAGAAGCCTGCTGAGATCAGTTGTTTGGCAGAGAGCGG
>NW_015164606.1:0-757 GCF_001447785.1 Gekko japonicus | reverse complement strand
CGGTTCTTACGTCCAAGGATTAGATTCCGGGGGCATACAGCGGAGGTTTCCCCTCTCAGCAAGATGGAAGACGGGCACAAACCCAAATGCAATGGATACTTCCCGCTGGAGTGAGTTGGAAGGACAGACCACTTTGAGACTCCTTATAGTAGAGAAAAGCAGAGTAGAAAAAGCTACTATTGAGAGCCAGCGTGGTGTGAAGAGTGGTGGACCCTAATCTGGAGAAACTGGGTTTGATTCCCCCACTCCTCCACATGAAGCCTGCTGGGTGACCTTGGGCCAGTCACAGTTCTCTCAGAGCTCTCTCAGCCCCACCTGCCTCACAGGGTGTCTACTGTGGGGAGAGGAGGGGAAGGAGACTGTAAGCCACTTTGAGACTCCTTACAGTAGAGAAAAGCAGAGTATAAAAAGCTACTCTTGAGAGCCAGTGTGGTGTGAAGTGTGATGGACCCTAATCTGGGAGAACTGGGTTTGATTCCGCACTCTTCCTCCACATGACGCCTGCTGGGTGACCTTGGGCCAGTCACAGTTCCCATGGATACAATCATGGCTGAGCCACACTATAACCCAACACAAAATTACTAAGTACATGGCCCAGAATAGCATGTAAAAAAATATTTACATCTTTATAAAGATTTATTACATAGTACTGACACCAAACACTTAATACGAAGTAAGAAATCAGTTAGAGGTAATAATAATAATAAATATTATTATTGTTGTTGTTGTTTGCCATTGTGTGTAGAATAGCCAGGAG
>NW_015164605.1:1454-1740 GCF_001447785.1 Gekko japonicus | reverse complement strand
GCTCCAAACTTCTAGCCATTCCTGTGTTGTGGCTATGGCAGCCAGCAATTGGACACACCTATGTCCACTCGTGATTGGCTGAATGGCCACGGCTGATCATGACTGGAATTGGACTATAATTGTTTGATCCCAATGAGAGAGAGTCTCTTGCTCTCTGCTCCTGTTCTCTCTGCTTGTTTTATTGCACCTGAAATGCAGCCCTTGAGGGACAAAGGACTGGCTTTGTGAATTGGACCACATGGTTGAGCAAAGATGGATTTTGCCTTCAAAATCCCTTGGACTGTTT
>NW_015164605.1:0-1182 GCF_001447785.1 Gekko japonicus | reverse complement strand
GCTAACTAAGGGTTGGAATCTCTCCCTTAGGAAAGGCAGGGACTAGTGAAAAGAGGTTCTGGTGGCATATTGTTCTGAAAACCCGAGAGGGTTTGTTGTTTAATGTATTGAAAAGTACAGGATTCCCTCCCATCCCTGGACTGGCCTGGGTGGGCTAATCCTGTACACGCTGCTAACTGCAGCTTGGGAAATTCCTGGAGGTTTGACGGTTGGAGCCTGTATCCTTTTATTTATTTTGCATTTGTTTCTTTGTTTACATCCCACTTGTCTCCCGGTAGGGACTCAAAGGAGTTCTTCTCCATTTTCTCACAACGCCAACCCTGTGAGGTAGGTGGGGCTGCCAGGTCCAGGTTGGGAAAGACCTGGAGATTTTGGGGGTAGACTCTGGGGAGGGCAGGGTTTAGGGAGGGGAGGGCCGTCAATGGCGTATAATGCCGTCGAGCCCACCTTCCAAAGCAGCCATTCTCTCCAGGCGAACCGATCTCTGTCACCTGGAGATCAGTTGTAATCCCAGGAGGTCTCCAGCCATCAAATCTAGCAGTAGGCTAGTCGGAGAGTTTGCGATGTGCTCAGTGAGCCAGTTTGGTGTAGTGGTTAAATGTGCAGACTCTAATCTGGGAGAACCGGGTTTGATTCCCCACTCCTCCACTTGCGGCTGATGGATGACCTTGGGCAAGCCGTAGTTCTGTCAGAGCTGTTCTCTCAAGGGCAGTTGTCTCAGAGCTCTCTCAGCCCTGCCTACCTCACAAGGGTGTCTGTTGTGAGGAGGGGAAGGGAAAGGAGTTTGTAAGCCGCTCTGAGACTCCAAGTGAAGGGCGGGGTATGAATCCAATCTCCTCCTCCTCCTTCTCCTCCTCTTCTTCTTCTTCTTCCATGGGAGTAGTGGGGATTCAAGGTCAGGTTGCCCAGAGTCCCAGTTGACCACTCTGTCCACTGCTCCATACTGGCGCTGGGGCGGGAAGAATTTGGGGATGGGAGGGACCTCAGTGGGGTACAATGACATAGAATCCACCCTCCAAAGGAGTCATTTGCTCCAAGGGAACTGATCTCTATAGTGGGAAGATCAATTATAACTCTGGGAGTTCTCCTGGTCTCACCTGGAGGGTTGGCAACCGTCCTGGACACTAGACATTCATAGTCTTATATGCATTTACCCGCTCACTGAAGCCCAGGAATGAATCT
>NW_015164604.1:661-1671 GCF_001447785.1 Gekko japonicus | reverse complement strand
ATTACGGGATCGCCGTAAGTCAGCTGTGAATGGACGTGCCTCCCCTTGTTTTCTTCCCCAGGACACCCCACTGTTGTTATGCCTATGAAAACGTACTATACTCGGGTCTCATCGTATCGAGACAAGACTAATTGGAAAAGACAGTAACGCTAGGAAAAGCTGAAGGCAGTGGGAAAAGAAGGGGGAATTTCACCTTACCCTTTTAAGCTGTTGTTGTACCGTCTTGGAGTAAACTGGTACAGGGCTGCCATTTCACACAGCCTTTCCCCTACTGGTAAGGAGCCGTCTCTGAAGCAGCTTGGCATTTCAGACTGTGACGCTTTGTTTTCCTGTCCTTTCTCGGCTGATCTCTGTCCTTTTTCGGGCCTTTTAAAAAAAACGTTTGTTTTAGAGCACTATACCACTATAACACAACAGCGCTATAACAAAACAGCACAATAGTGACTCTATTGACTGTGCCAGTCACTTCCCAGCCAATTGCCTCTTGGCATGGATGGATGCACATCAGGCTGGGTCAGCAACATCTGTCTCACCAAACACTGATGCTCTGATTTCCCGCCAAAACCTGCTGTCCAATGAGGTACTTGTTTCCAGGTGGCAGATGTAGCCATCTCATGTATCCCAGTGGAGTCCAGGCATTCCAATGGGGTCACTATTGTGCTGTTTTGGTGTTGTGTTATAGCGGTATAGCTCTCTAAAACGAACGCTCAAATTTTTTTTAAAAGGACAGAGATTGCCCGCACGGGTGAAAAAGGGCGGGAAAACAAAGCGGCACAGGAGGAAGCGCTACGGGGCATTTTACACAGCACCCCGTAGCGCTTCAGACACGGTATAGAAAAGGGAAGACCGCTTGGAAGCAGTTTGCAGGTAAAACAGTTCAGAAACGCTTTCCTAAGTGGACAGAAGCGTGTCTGTCTGAAAGTGAAAATATATTCCGGTGGGGAACCGTTACTAAAACGGTTCTGTCTGAAATGTCAGACCAGAAACAGCTAGGGAACAGTTCCTCAACA
>NW_015164604.1:0-447 GCF_001447785.1 Gekko japonicus | reverse complement strand
GACAGACAGACAGACAGACAGACAGGCCTCTGGTGCATGGTAGGAAGGGAGTATCGCAGAGGAATTAAGGGAAATTACATGAGTTGTCAGCAGTTCTAAATTCTGATTTGTTCAGCTTTTTTGGAAGTCTCGTCATTCTTTGAGAGGCACTGGAAAGTACATGAACCATGAAAGCACTACAAAGTTCTTGCTACCACAGCAGATGAACAGAACATTTTTTTAAAAAAATTGAATGGGGAGGGCAGAGTATGCATTGAAGCGCATTGGAGAGACATGTTCCCTTATGTGAATCACACATTATGTATATTGTACCTATGCAAGACAGGCTGAAGAGTGGAAGAAGCCAAGCCAGATGCTACTCAACAGGTATGGACCGAAGCAAAGTCCGATTGTTGGGAATCAAGCGGGCATTAATTGTTTGAACTGTGTGCAATTCTGGTCACCACA
>NW_015164603.1:0-1744 GCF_001447785.1 Gekko japonicus | reverse complement strand
TTAATGTATTTTATCCTTTTAATGTAAGCCGCCCCGAGCCTGCCTGGCAGGAATGGGCGGGATACAAATCTAATTAAATAAATGGATAAATAAAACGGAGGAGAAGAGAATGACGTATGCTACTTTGGGTTCCCGTTGGGGAGACAGGCAGGGTGTAAATTATTACAGTTCCGCAGGGCCTGCAAGATGGAGCTCTTCCACCAGGATTTTGGTTGAGGCAGCGGGCGCTTCCCCCTCCTTGGGTCGGCCCTATTTGCAGCTGGGTTGGCCCCAGGACCTGCGGTGGCTCAAGTGGTTAAGACGCTGAACTGCAGGCTGTGGAAGGTCAGTAGTTCAGCAGTTCGAGACCCGGGTGCTGCATGACGGAGTGAGCTCCCGTCTCTAGTTCCAGCTCCTGCCAACCTAGCAGTTTGAAAGCAAGAAATTGCAAGTAGATAAATAGGGACCACTTTGGTGGGAAGGTCACAGCGTTCCGTGCGCCTTGGTGTTTAGTCATGCCGGCCACATGACCACGGAAACGTCTTCGGACAGCGCTGGCTCTTCGGCTTTGAAACGGAGATGAGCACCGCAACCCTAGAGTCGGATTCGACTGGCTTTCGAGCAAGGGACACCTTTACCTTTACCTGGCCCCTACTTACAGCTGGGGTCAGAGACCCTAAATTTAATCAGACCTCTGGGAAATCATTCCCCGTATAGCTGACTTTTAATAGAGTTGTATGTCTTCTAGGTTTTAATGTTTCAATTGCATTGAATTTTATACTGTTGGATTGCATTTATATTATTGGCACCCGCCCTGAGCCCATCAAGGGGAGGGCGGGATATAAATCCAAATAAACATAAACAAACATCAGTGAAGTTAATAAACTCCTACCGCATGGGGCGTTCTGGTCCGATTTCACCTTGGTAGCCGTCTGTCTTGCCAGTTGGCAGGTGGAGATGGCAGACTGGCGTAGGATGGAGCTGCCAGGATATTTTGGGACTTCTCGTGCTTACAAGTTCGTCCCGTTCCACTAACTGCTGCTTGGATACCCCCTGAATCATCCCCGATCATGGCTCAGAGGTCTACCGGGGTGCTGAGGACAGGCCCATAGCCAGGATTTTTAAAATTTGGGGTGGGCTTTTAAAAAGTCAGGGGGCACTAAAATCTGCGCACGGCCCCCACTTCTCCCCCAAAGCATTTAAAGGGTCCCTTAAAAACCTTTGGGGGAGAATCAGGGGCTGTGTGCCTACACTCCAAGCTGCGCGGCCTCCCCCCACTTCCTCCCTTGGGAGGAAATTGGGGGGCCAGGCAGACTGGAGTTCCTGGATGAAGTCCCGTATCTATCAGTGGCAATCAATCACAATAGCTTTTTTAAAATGGTAGCTATACATTAAGTCATTAAGCACTGACTTTGCAGCTGTACATGTGACTTCATATGTGGACACCAATCTCTTTTGACTCAATGACCCAAACGTCTGTTTTTAAAAGCATGGGGCCCATCATTCCCAAATGTTCACAATATTTACTGCAACAAATTCTTCTCTCCCACCCACCCTGCCATTACTGAGTTGGGGTACACCACTGCAAGAACATAAATATATGCATGTGTGGTGCTTTGCTGTACATCTCTGTAAGAGCACAAACATGATATGTATGTGTGGTGCTTTGCGGAAAGGGGGGGGACGTGTTTTGGATTTTTAAGATGTTTTTGAAGCTACTGACACGTCACCACACTAGTTCTTAAGAGGGGCATGGAATTGGGTT
>NW_015164602.1:0-1768 GCF_001447785.1 Gekko japonicus | reverse complement strand
CCATGAATTTGTCTAATCCTCTTTTAAAGCTCCACCACGGGCTTTAAACCAGGGAGGAGTTTTCCTAATCAGGTGTAAATTACAGAAGGCACTCCCAGCAAAAACATCGCCTCCCCCTACCCTGAAAGCTGGGTTTAGGAGAATCCCACAATCCTTTAACCCCGATCTCTTGGGAGCATATCATTCCCTTCAAGAACCTCTGCCTTCTCCACGAGCCTCATCATGGAAGAATTCCTCTTAAAGAATCCTGGATCTGAACAGCAAAGTGACTATAAAATGAATGTCCTAACTTTCTTCCCTTTAGCTACTCTATTTGAAATGCAGAGCATATTCATCAAGGAATTAACACCATTTCCTTTCACGATGGCAGCCTGCCTGGATCGACAACATTCAAGCTTTCTCCTATCTCAGCCTCTCAGGTCTGCTCTTTTCAAAGATGTCCATTCCCTTGGTGATTACAGTTGTCCTCTGGGTTTGACCAGCCGCCAAGAATATCCACCCTGGCATCAGCTCAGCGAGCCTCTTCAAGTGAGTGCCAGAGGCCATTTTTAATGTAGTGTGCTCTGGACATGCAAATGGCTGAATGACTGAGAACTATTTTTCCGGCACCCTGCCGGGATGATCTGAATCTTGATTTATGAAGTGGAACTGTGATACTGTGCTTTAACTGCTGAGAGAGAGGGAGAGGAAATATTTCTTGGTTTGCTCTGCTACTAATGTATAAAGTCATGCGTGAAGGGAAAAATTCTTCTTGTGTACATCTTCACAGGAGAAGAATGCAACCTTAAGAGATAAAGAAGAACCAACCTGATTGTTGTTGTTATTTAGCTTTAGGCATCTCCACTGAAAGGGAGAGCGTAAAGTTCTAGCAAAGTTTTGAATCACGCAATGAACCAAACTGTTTTAGTATCTTTCTGATTTTTGGAAGATACAGCAGTGCATCCGTCACACGAGGGATCCTTGATTGTATCTGTTCCCTCTTGCGCACACTACACACACACTACTAGGGTTGCCAAGTCCATCTTCCACCCCCAGCGGGGGACTTTGGGGGCATTCCTTTTTTTTTTGGGGGGGGGGCATCCCCAACGTGATGACATCATGTTGGGGACGTCCGCCCCCCCCACCTGCCCGCCTGCCGGATCTCCAGAAACAGCAGTTCCCTGCACTTAAAGGAGCTGGCGTTTCCCTTTTAAGTGCAGGAGCCGGTGTTTCCCCTTTAAGAGCAGCCGCGTTTCTCTTTTAAGTGCATGAAGCTGGCATTTCCCTGCAAGCCTGATCTCAAGCGGAGATCGGGCTTGGGAGGAAACACGGGTTCCACACACTTAAAGGGAGAGAGAGGGGTGACTGTGGGTGTTGGGGGTGGGGCTTCCCCCGCTGGCCATCTGGCCGGCAGCGGGTAGAACCCCCCCCAAAATGGGGGACCCCTGGCAAATCGGGGGGTTTGGCAACCCTACACACTACAGATTGTAGGCCAAACTCAACATGATGACATCCATGGGTCTGACCTGTTGGGGTTAACTGGTGGGGTTAGTCCAGCTTCTCACTAGTTAGCAGAGTGCTTCAATAAAGCTACAAATGCAGGAGCATCACTTTACCAGGTTACTCAGCTTACAAAGCGACACAGAGCCACATTGCAAATTAGAAGAGAAATACTTCTTTCTTTGAGAAGTACACTTTTGGATAGGAAAGAGTAGAGAGAGGATAGAGTACTAGCTTACTAGCTGAGGATGGCAAGAGGACCGTCTGCCTCATGGTTCCAAGAGAGGAC
>NW_015164601.1:0-1775 GCF_001447785.1 Gekko japonicus | reverse complement strand
CCCTGGAGGACAAGGGAGCCATTGAAGCCCAATGAAAATGTGAAAGGTCTGTGGAAGTACTGCTGAGAAGCAGGGACCTTAGTGAATACAGATGTGTTGCGACCACCAGCAAACCTGCAGTTATCAGGGGATGTTGCAGATCATTGGGGGGGGGGATAGAGAAAGGTTTGGAATCAACTTGACACATCGTTAGGAGCAGTGGAGAAAGGTGATAACATCAGATCCTCCCTGAGACTACATGCGGCTGTAGAGGCAGCTTTAGACATTTATAGTAATTTTGGGTTTAAGCAGGGGTCTTGTTGTAGAAAAAGAGCTGCCGGAGCTCATTAGCATAACTCATTAGCATAACTTATTTGCATATGCCACGCCCCCTGACATCACCGGAAGTGACAGAAGGCCACACCCCCTGACATCACCGGAAGTGTGTCAGAAGGCCCGGCTACTTACCCTCCTGCTTCATCCTCATTCCCAAACGGAATGAGGATCGAAGCAGAGGGCGGGGTAAAGAAGGGGCGGGGCTTCACCACGTGACCGCCCCACCCCCTAGAGGTTCTCTTCCGGAGCTCCATACCTGAGAGCTCCCCCCCGACTAGAGCCCTGAAGATAAATGAAATGAAGGGATCACTGCAAAAGCATCTTTATATGTTTGTGCATACCAACAGTATTACAGGGATCAGATGTGGAAGGTGGAGTCTTGTGAGCAAAAATTCTACTTTGTGAGCTACTGGCATTAAAGTTGTGAGCCAGCGATTTGGCGACTGCATAAATCAGTTTGCTCTGGAGCCCCTCTTCCTGAGCTAAGACAAAAGTGTGTGAGCCAGAGGCTGAAAAACTGTGAACTAGCTCACACTAACTCAGCTTAGAGGGAACACTGCTCAGAAGAACTGAGGTCTCCCCCCCGAAGTGAGTTTTTTACATGCATGCCAAAAACAGGTCAAACTACAGGTCAGTGTGTTACAAAACAAACTGGTGCTTTGGAAGGTGTATTCTATCCTATAGGACTGTACCCTGCTAAGTCACTCCCCTTAGGGGCGGATGAAGGCTCACTGGTGCCCTAAGCTCTGACCAATCTTGGTGCCCCCCTCCTTTCCACACTGACTCAGTCCATTTTAGTTGTTGACCTGTCTGACCAGATATACAATGCAGGTTGCAGCAATATTTAAAAAGGTAAAGGTTCCCTTGCTCAAAAGCGAGCTGAGTCCGACTCTAGGGTTGCGGTGCTCATCTCCGTTTCAAAGCTGAAGAGCCAGCGCTGTCCGAAGACGTTTCCGTGGTCATGTGGCCGGCATGACTAAACACCAAGGTGCACGGAACGCTGTTACCTTCCCACCGAAGCGGTACCTATTTATCTACTTGCAATTTCTTGCTTTCGAACTGCTAGGTTGCAGCAATACAAAAACTTATTCCTATGATAACACAATATACTGTACGAACTAAGCTTTTCACCCTTTCCCCAACTTTGTGGTGCCCCCTTTGGCCCTGGTGCCCTCAGCACGTGCTTAGTCTGCTTAATGGTTAATCTGCCCCTGCCTCCCCTCCTCAAACTCTGTCTTCCCCAGTCTACACTCCCTAAACCTCTAGATATTTCTCAATCCAGAGGTGGCATGGCATCTCATGCAAATATTGAAAGGCCCCTGCCACACGGGGGAAATTGATGCAGCCAAAGTGCGGCTTTGTATAGCCGCACCAAAAGAAACATGCGGCGGCGGGATCAGACGGATCCCGTGAGCTGCCATGCAGTTGCTCCGCGGCTCATCTCCGTTTCCAAGCCGAAG
>NW_015164600.1:1419-1777 GCF_001447785.1 Gekko japonicus | reverse complement strand
TTGAAAGCCCCTTGCTGGGGTCGGCATCACTTGGCTGCAACTTGACAGCGCTTGCATCAGCCCTGTAGCCAGAAATGTTGGGTTGGTGGGGCATTGGGGACATTTTGTGAGGCAGCAGGGGAGGGAGACGGGTGGCTGTGTGCCTTCCCTGATCGGCAAGTGGCGAAATCGCCATTTGGAGTTCAAGGAAGGCGTGTGGCCAGCAGCAGCCACTCTCCCTCACCTCCTGCAAGATTTAAAGGGCCTGCTGATCAGCTGGAGGGCCCTTTCAATCTTGGGGGAGGGGAGGGAAAGGGGCGGCTGCAAGGTTAAAAGGGCTCTCCGGCTTATTGGCAGGCCACGTGCTACCGCTGATCAA
>NW_015164600.1:0-296 GCF_001447785.1 Gekko japonicus | reverse complement strand
ACACTGGTATTTGGATTTTATGGCTTTGTACATGACATTTCCCCTAACTTACCATGGCTGGTGGCCATTGATGGATGTCTCCTTCGTGAATCTATCTAACCCCCTTTTTACATGTGCTCATGGTCATCACTACACCCATAGTGTAGAGAAGTTTTGTTTCCTCTCTCCTGATCCTGTTGCCCCTCAACGTCATTGGGTGCCTCTGAATTCTAGAGTTATGAGAAAAGGGAGAAAAAGCTCGCTCCAGCCACCTTCTTACTCTGTGCCTAATTTTATAAATCTCTTATCGTGTCCCG
>NW_015164599.1:0-1844 GCF_001447785.1 Gekko japonicus | reverse complement strand
GTCTTGAACTATATTATAATTATAATTAACCTCAGTCCTCAGAGGCGTCAAAGGTCAGGAGGGTAAAAACCCTCCTTACGAAGACTGATTAGTCCTGGGAGGAACATACCCAGACCTTCACCACAGTCCTACCACTTATTAGCATAGGGCAAGGATTATTCTATATAACCCGAATCCTCAACTTCTTATATTGAGTCCACACTCTGTTCAAAACCTTCATTGTCTTCCAGAGTACAGATCCGAGTCATTTTAGCTGATGCTCTGTTTTCTTGGGAGTCAGAAGGGGAAAGATTTAAAGCAGCCAACATTATTTCACCTGAGACAGAGTCATGAGTAAAATAAGAGATTGGACCCTGTTGAACACATAACTTGCCTGTACGGAGCCATCTGTACTTGATTCCTAAATCCCACAGTTTAGCTGTGGTGCTCTTAAGATCTTTTCTTATCCTTAAGACCTCAGGAGGAAGATCTGGAAACACTTGAATCTTTATGTCTTGAAAGTCAAGGCTGTTCCTTGCCCTGGCTTCTGAGAGGATTTTCTGTCGCGTTCGAAAGTCTTTAAATTCTACTAATATATCTGTGGTATATAGTGAGGAGGGAGATTCCTCGCATGTCTTCCCAACTAAGCTCTCTGTAGCAGGGGCGTGACACCAGTTTCCAACCCTAAAGTACATGCCAGCCAATTTGCCATAAATACAATTAGCTCTGTTCCAGCTTCAGCATTTGCTTTGAACTCCCTGAATTTCAAAGACAGCTCATGACTGCAATGATCCAGAGACAAGATGTGCTCCCTAGCCCAAGTTTCTAAAGTTCTCACAGGCAATTGCCTTTCAAGCTCCATAACTTTCTGGAGAGCCCTTTCAGCTTTTTGATTAGTCTGCTTCTGGAGGTCTTCCAGCTCATCCATGCGTTGAAATGCTGGTTTTAGCAATTTTTTAATGCCCCCCATAGGGGATTTTTTTTAATTTGCATTTTCTATAAACTACAACAAAAATTAGGGAAGGGATCTACATACTATGGGAGAAAGTAAAGAAAACCCAATAAAACCCCAAGAGATGGTGGTCATACATACTGCTTAACAAATCAGCTTTTAGCTCAAAGTTCAATTCAAGTTCATTGAATGTGGGACCAGAAGCTAATAAGCAACTGATGCCATGGAACTAAGATAGAAGTAATATATGACTTTTTTTGTTTGCCCTCCATTTATTAGGCCAATGGCTGCACGTTGCACCAACCAAAGCTTCCAAAACATTTGCAAGGTCTGTACCATATACGGTATATTACATTAATCCAAACAGGATGTTAGCAGGACATAGTAGATGTAAGATTACAACAGAGGGTTCAGGGCACTACTGATCATGATATAAAACTGTAACCAGGAGATTTCAGTCTTGTGGTATAATGGAAGCACTTTGTAGAACAATAGATTCACCCTTTCTCTTAGTGTAACTTCATTTTCTCTAATATAATGAGCAGACTGAATAATGTTAACAGTAGCAAACAAAGGTCAACTATTCAGCATGTATCAATTATGAAACTCCCTCCTCCTCATTACTAACCACTTAATGCTCACATTACTTGAACTTACCTAAAACAGAACTTTCATAACCATTACACTTAAGAAATCCTTGATTCATTTTATAAAGATCTGAAACCCTCACCTTCCTAGGTCTTAAGGGTAAATCCAAAATAACATTTCCTATGCGATATGTCCCTGATGATACCGCAAGAGAGAAAGAGAAAGAAAGATGGAAGGGAAGAGGGAAAGAAAGAGAGAAAAGGAAAGCAGGAAACAAAGAAATAGAGAAAAGGCAAAAGGGAGGAAAAGAGAGAGAGAGAGAGAG
>NW_015164598.1:253-1853 GCF_001447785.1 Gekko japonicus | reverse complement strand
CACAGCTTAGAGGGAACATTGTCCAGGTCACATTCAGGTGGCAGCCGAAAGGAGAGAAAGAAACCACATCTAAAGAGTACATTCCCTATCACAAATGGCCAGGTCAGCTTGTTCGGCATCGTGCGTGTGGGAGTATGAGGGTATTACAGAAGGAGAAGAGAAGAGATGGGATTTATAACCCCGCCCTTCACTACCCAAAGGAGTCTCAGAGCGGCTTGCAAACTCCTTTCCCTTCCCCCTTCCCACAACAGACACTGTGAGGTAGGTGGTGCTGAGAGAGCTCTGACAGAAACTGCTCTTTTTCAAGAACAGCTGTGCCAGAACTATGGCTTGCCCAAGGTCATCCAGCAGGCATTGTTCCCTCTAAGCTGAGTTAGTGTGAGCTAACTCACAGTTCTTGAGCCTCCAAGCTCACACATTTTTGTCTTAGCTCAGGAAGGACGGCTCCAGAGCCAAATTGTTTGCTCATAACTTTAACGCCAGTAGCTCACAAAGTAGAATTTTTGCTCACAAGACTCCACAGCTTAAGGGAACACTGCCAGCAGGTAGAAGTGGAGGAGTGGGGAACCAAACCCGGTTCTCCCACCCAGATTAGAGTCTGCACGCTTAACCACTACACCAAACTGGCTCTACAGGAAAGACCTGCAGAGGCATATGTCTCCATGGAAGGCCATGTGAAGTGATGGAGAGGACAAAGTTACCTGAGATGGGGTAATAGGGAAGCTCCCAGGTTAAGTCAAAGAGAGGCATCTCATTCAAGGAGATAACACCTATGCACACGTAGAGTGATGTAGTGCATTCCCCCCCCCCCAATGTCCAGGCATGCTCAGTCTCTCACTCCAACATGGAAGACCGAGTCAGTGGGATGTGCTCTGGGCTGGATTCTGGGCAAGAATAACAAGAGGAAATCCCTGGAACTCACTCTCTCTGGCTGCTGACAACGTGAAACCAAGCTGCGCTTCTGTTCAGTCCAAGGCAATGAAGAAGGGGGCTCAGGGACTCAGTGTCCGAGGATATGCTTGGCCTGTGGAAGGTCCCAGGTTCAATCCCCGGCATCGCCAGCTAAAGGATCTGGCAGTAGGTGACATGAAAGACCTTCTCTGCCTGAGACCCCGGAGAGCCACTGCCAGTCTTGAGTAGACAGTACTGACTTTGAGGGACCAATGATCCGATTTAGCATAAAGGCAGTTCCATCTGCCAAAACGTTCTGCAAAGACGGGTCAACAACTAGAAGCCCCCGGGGCTGACCCTGGCCCTGTGGGGAAGCTCATAGTGATGAAGATGGAGTGACAACCACAGGCACAGACAGCTCGAAAAGGGGATTAGACAGACTCATGGAGGACAGGTCTATCAGTGGCTATTTGTAGGACAGTCAGTCTCCAGGTAGTGGCTGGAGATACCTTGGAATTACAATTGGTCTCCAGGCTACAGAGATCAGTTCCCCTGGAGGAAATGGCTGCTCTGGAGGGTGGACTCTGTGGCGTTGTACCCCGCTGAGGTCCCCTCCCTCCCCTCCCCAAACTCTGCCGTTTCTAGGATCAACCCAGGATTTTGTAGTTCAGGGGGGCTTTAAATAAGTCGGGGGGGCACTGATGTCATT
>NW_015164598.1:0-117 GCF_001447785.1 Gekko japonicus | reverse complement strand
CAGCCTCCAAAATCTCCAGTCATTTCCCATCCCAACTCTATAAAGTAGCTGTGGTGATTAAATGGAACCTCTTCATTCAGATGCACTCAGCTTCTGAATCCCGGAGCCAGGAGGCAA
>NW_015164597.1:0-1839 GCF_001447785.1 Gekko japonicus | reverse complement strand
ATCAGCACGACAGCTACAGAGCTTCCATTGAGAGATGCACTGTGTCTCTGAATGGCAGACATCCTGTACTTCTTGCTCACAGTTTTGTGAGCGTCCAGGGCTATTTTTGGGCAGGAACGCACAGGAACGGAGTTCCGGCTGGCTCCCACGTTGGCCACATCCAGCAGGAACTCATTAGCATAATAGGCCACACCCAACAGCAGGACCTCATTAGGATTGGCTACGTTAGGGGTGTGTGGCCTAACATGCAAAGGAGTTCCTGCTTCAAAAAAAGGCCCTGGGTTTTGACAACCAACAGGGTAAACAGAATAAGAAGCAAACGGTGGGTGTGGCTGGATGACCACACTTCTGGTAATGTGGGGGTGTGGCCTAATATGCTAATGAGCTATGCTGTCAGGGGTGTGGCTGGATAGGCTAATGAGTTTCTGCTGGGCTTTTTCTACAAAAAAAGCCCTGTGAGCGTCCAAAGACATCTGCCTGGACTAGGGTTGCCAGCCTCCAGGTGGGGCCTGGGGATCTCCCGCTTTCCCAGCTGATCTCCAGCTGACAGAGATCAGCTCCCCTGGAGAAAATGGCTGCTTTGGAGGGTGGACTCTATGGCACTGTACCATGCTGGCCCCTCCCCTCCACAAGTCCCGCCTTCTCCTGGATCCACCCCCAAAGTCTCCAGGTATTTCCCAACCCAGACCTGGCAACCCTAGCCTGGACACAGTTAACAGTCACAGAACAGAGCGCAAAAAGAAGAAAGAAACTGTGAGGTAACTGCGCTAGATAATATTTCAATAATAATCACAAAATTGTACAAAAATGTGTGCAGAAAATTATATAAATATACAAGACAATAAATGGTGTGTTGACGATGGTCTCCGGAATGCTCTATCATTTCAATACCGTTCTTCTTCCGAGAATGAATGAAAACAGCGACTCTTGGTCTGTCTTTTCAACTAGTGGGTATCAAAAATCCATAATATTCACCGATGTATCATGACTTAATTGCAAGAGTTTCTCTGACAGAATGTTCCTAGGGCAAGGTGCATTACACAAGCACCTTGCCCTAGGAACATTCTCGGAAGAAGAACAGTATCGGAACGATAGAGCATTCTGGAGACCATCGTCAACACATCATTTATTGTCTTGTATATTTATATAATTTTCTGCACACATTTTTGTACAATTTTGTGATTATTATTGAAATATTATCTAGCGCAGTTACCTCACAGTTTCTTTCTTCTTTTTGCGGTCTGGACACAGTTAACAACAGAATGCTGAACCCAAGAGGATCTTAGAACTGATACAAAGATGAGACTGGAAGAAAAGAAGATCTCACCCCTGAATACATGAACACATAAAGTTTCCTTCTACTAAATCAGACCACCGGTCCATCAAGGTCAGTATTGTCTACTCAGACTGGCAGCTGCTGTCCAGGGTCTCATCTTGAGGTCTTTTGCATCACCTACGGCCTGGTCCTTTTAACTGGAGATGCCAGGGTTTGCACTTGGGACTTTCAGATACTGTACAACTGAGCCATGGGCCTTCACTCAAACATCTGACATCATGTTTAAACATAGCTACTAAGCACGCAGCAGCAATAGGACTCCAGAACAGCCCTGCAGGCTTAGAGCAAAGGATCACCAAGCTCATGATCCGCTCTCCAATAGTGTCCCACCAGATACCCCAAGAGGTTAACAAGCAGTGGCACAGAGTTCTGTTGTAGGTGCCCCACAACTGGTATTCAGAAGTACGCTACTCCTGAGCATTGAAGTTCCATTTAGCCATCCTAGCTAATGACCACTGGAGTATTCATTCACAGAATTCATTTGGAATACTGTGTGCAATTCT
>NW_015164596.1:393-1845 GCF_001447785.1 Gekko japonicus | reverse complement strand
GAAAACTCCATGAGGGGTTGCCATAAGTCGGCTGGGGCGTGACAGCGCTTTTCTATCACCGTCAGTTGGACAGGCCAAGGGGGGTGTTTGGTTTTAGCCTCAAGTGCACTTGAAGTTGACTTGCTAATCTTGCGGTGGGAGACTCTTGGCGGGCAGCCAAATCTGGCTCACGGATGGTGTCCCAGAGACCTCATAGCAACTCCTCATAGATTTCCCCCCAAAAGGCCCATCATAGTTTCCTGCTAACGGCACATGTGCCTTCCTGCCTGATGGTGGGGGGATGAGGTTCCTGTTTGAGGGCTCTTCTTTTGCAGGCAGTGATATTTATTTGTTCATTTATAACCCACCTTTCTTCCCAGTGGAAACCCAGGGTGGCTCACATTGTTCTCCTCTCCTCCGCTTTATCCTCACAACAACCCTGTGAGGTAGGGGAGGCTGAGAGTGTATGACTGGCCCAAGGTTACCCAGTCAGCTTCTGTGGCAGAGGGGGAATTCTTACCCTGTATCCTGGATCCTAGTCTGATGCTCTAATCACTATACCACCCTGGCATCTGTATTTGAATTGCTAATTGCCATCTGTATTTGAATTGCTAATTGCCACCCCCCAACACCTCTCCCACAATACCTTTGCATCTCCCCCATCCAGTAGAGGCGTACCATTGTGTCTGTCCCCTCCTAACATCTCTTGAGGGAAGACTGTAAGTATGAGGGGGAGGTGGGGGGGTTCCACTGAGTGCTTAGAGGCAAAATGCTTCTCCCTGTAAAGCTGGTGTATTTTTTGTGTCTGTTCTTCAGATATTTGATTCTACTGGTCTAAATGAAGCAAAAGCTCCGCAAACCCCTGAAGCTCATTTTTGCAGATTCGGTTTCTTAAATGTGCGCCTCCTAGAAAAAGAGAAGCGGTGCTAATTTTCAAAAGTGAAAAATCGAGAGATTGCAAGCAGATAATTTGTTTAAAAATTCCCAGGGAGAAGTGTTTACTGGCCGACGAGCTGAATATTTATTTGGAAAACATTTCATGCCTCCTCCGCAGACCTGCTCGAGGGAGCCCACAACTGAAACAGTATGACAAAGACCGAGGAAATAAAAACAAATCTTGCCAATGAAAAGCCCAATCCCGATAAAAACCGTCTATAAAAACATGCCGGTAGAAACAAGCTGGGACATAAAAACACATCAAAAGTGATATAAATGAGAAGTTGAAAATGATATTAATGGAACAGTCTGCAGGCTAGGAGAACATCTTGAGAAAGGTGGGGCCCCCTAGAGCAGAGGTGTCGAACTCATTTGTTACAAGGGCCGGATCTGACATAAATATCACTTTGTTGGGCCGAACCATGTGTGACATAAAACGTAATGGCAGGGACAGGAGGTTTAAACTGTAAGGACAGAAGCTGGTAAGCTCCTTGTTGGTGTATCCTCACTGCAAGCCCTCATGCGTTAGGGAAGAGA
>NW_015164596.1:0-293 GCF_001447785.1 Gekko japonicus | reverse complement strand
AAGTACACTTGGGGGGGCTCTGCCCACTCCCCCCTGAGCAGTCTCCTGTTCCCTCCCTTACACCAGATGCTTGCGGGCCGCATAAAAGCCCTGGACGAGCCGGATCCGGCCCCGGGGCCTTATGTTTGACACCCCTGCCCTAGAGGGAAGCCTGTCTCAGAAGTTATCTTCTGTCCTGGTGCCTAAGGGGGGGAGGGCCTTCCAAAGGCCAAGCACCACCACTGCATACGGAGGGAACCGCCTTATACTGAACCCGACCCTTGATCCATCAAGGTCAGTCTGGTCCACTCAGA
>NW_015164595.1:0-1879 GCF_001447785.1 Gekko japonicus | reverse complement strand
CTCGCTGACACTGGGATTCAGGGGCTTGCTTTACAATGGTTCGTCTCCTTTCTTCATGGTTGGGGACAAAGGGTGGCTCTTAGGGATCAGCTGTCCCGAAGGCACCCGCTGATCTGCGGAGTGCCCCAAGGGGTGGTGCTCTCCCCGATGTTATTTAAAATCTATAAGCGCCCCCTTGCCCAGATTGCACGGAGGCACGGGCTGGGGTGTCACTAGTATGCAGAGGACACCCAGCTATATCTAATGTTGGGCGGCCAGTCCAACTCTACCCTGGAAGATCTGGACTGGGCATTACAAGCTGTGGTGTGTTGGCTTAGACTGAGCTGATTGAAATTGAATCCGATGAAGACGGAGGTCCTGTGCCTGAGTCAGAGTGGACCGGGGTAGGGATCCCACTACCGACCTTTGATGGGGCACAGCTGGTGCCAGCGCCGAGGGTCAGGAATTTGGGAGTGCTCCTGGATGCCTCCTTAATGATGGAGGCCCAGGTAGCAGCCACTGCCAAGACAGCCTTTTACCATCTTCTGCTGATTAGGCAGTTGGTTCCCTTCTTTGAACACAAGGATCTGGCAACAGTGATCCACGCAATGGTCACCTCGAGATTGCGCTAATGTAATGCTCTCTACAAGAGGCTGCCCTTGTTGCAAATCTGGAGACCCCGCCGCGGCGTCTCAACTTTGGTGCGGCTTTTAAAAGCCGCACTTTTCCCTGTGTTTTCCCTGCCGTGTGGCAGGGGCCCTAGAATCACAAAGTTGGAAGGGGCAATACAGGCCATCTAGTCCAGCCCCCTGCTCAGTGCAGGATCAGCCTAGAGCAGTGGTGGCGAACCTATGGCACGGGTGCCAGGGGTGGCACTCAGAGCCCTCTCTGTGGGCATGCGTGCCATCGCCCCAGCCAGGCCCAGGCCATCATTAAAGTGTCGAATTCTCTGCCAAATAATTTTAAGTAAATGAAAGCATTTGGGATTGCTTTCCTTACTTTGTTTGGATCATCTTAAGTTAATGTATGAGTTGTTTTTTCTAAAGTAAAACCTCAGTATTCAGGTTAAATTGCCGTGTTGGCACTTTGCAATAAATAAGTGGGTTTTGGGTCGCAGTTTGGGCACTCGGTCTCTAAAAGGTTTATTTATTTATTTATTTGGATTGGTATCCCGTCTTCCCAGAAGGCTCAGGGCGGCTAACAGAGGCATAAATGCCAGATTATAACAATAAAAACAATATAAAATACAATAATACACATACTACAGTTAAATAAAATTCTTAAAATAAATTATCGGTGCTCTTGTGTACATGACAATAATAAAGGTTTGCCATTATTGCCCTATATGGTCTGGGCCCTGCCTACCTGAGGGATTGCCTTTCCCCACTTCCTCAGAGAGCACTGATCGGGGTCGCAAAACCATTTGACCCTCCCTGAATCGAAAGACGCAAAACTGGCCTCTACCAGGGCCAGGGCCTTCTCAGTAGTGGCTCCATACTGGTGGGATGTGCTCCCAGAAGACATCAGGGCCTAGCGGGATCTCATACCGTTCCGCAGGGCCTGCAAAACAGAGCTCTTCCACCATGCCTTCGATTTGGAGCAGCTCCAGCTACAAATACCCCCTGAACTGGGGTAGGCCCCTTTATGTAAACAGCAACAGCCTGTGATATCAACAGCAACTGTCTCTGGCCACAATTTTTTTTTTGTTACATTTGCTACATCATGGCCTATAGGGATCATGGTGTATTGTTATCACAAGTAGCACTTTAACCACACTTATTTGTTATTTGTTATTGTCATGTACACAAGTTTTTAATGTGTTATGAATTTATGTGTTATGAATGTAATATGAATGTGATATGAATTTGTGGTTTAATGCATTTTAACTTTTTAATGTAAG
>NW_015164594.1:0-1874 GCF_001447785.1 Gekko japonicus | reverse complement strand
CTCATTTTCACTTATTTGAGTTGCTATTTCATCCATAGCCACTATATCCCATACTTTCAAAAACCACCAAGATATGGTATTTTATCTGTTTTCCAGACCTGTGCCAAGATTGTTTTTGCAGCTGTTATCATTAAATCAACGAGAGCCCTCTTAGTAGGGGATAACTGAACATTATTCCAAAAATTAAGTAGGATTCCCACCGGAGTTTTGGGAATCTGACTACCTAAAGAATCTTTATCCTCCTATGTGTTGGCACAATAAATTGGGGGGGGGGTGTCAGTACTGAAGGACCCTCTCTTTCCACGTGTCTCTCCTTCGCCACCTACAGTCATCAGCCAGCCCCGTGTTGGGTATCCCATCGCTTAGGGCCGCCCCTCTGGCTTTGACCAGAGCCCAGACCTTCTCCAGTGTAGCTTCGGCTCTGCAAAATGGGCCCTCCTTGGAGTTCTTCAGGAGGAGCTTCCCGGCCTGCCTGTTTGCCAAGGGCTTTCAAGAAGATTTGAAAGTCAGGTGTCTTTTTTGGTTGTGGGGGGGGGGGGAGATTTGGGTTTGGCCTTTCTTTTTTTTGGCTTTAACAGAAAATGTGTTTGTCTACTGTTGTGAGCTGCCTCGAACGGAGAGGCAAGGAGGGTTACAAATGTTTCTGTGAATAAATTGGGAAGGCGGTAGTATTCGAGCAAGGTAATCTTCCAGCTCTCCCGTTAGAAAAGAGCTTATCTCGATCAGCTCTTTGGTTAACCTGAAAGAGTTTTTCTGAGCCAGTTTATTCATGTTTATTTAAAATCTCCATATACCGCTTTTCCATGCTGCTGAAAGTGATGGTTGTTGACATCAAACTTTTGCAGGCTTC
This sequence comes from Gekko japonicus, assembly GCF_001447785.1. Classification (NCBI taxonomy): domain Eukaryota; kingdom Metazoa; phylum Chordata; class Lepidosauria; order Squamata; family Gekkonidae; genus Gekko; species Gekko japonicus. The sequence continues at coordinate 1,024 of NW_015164594.1, read as the reverse complement.
TGGAGGGGGTCGACCATTTGCTCCCGGCATATTCCTTTGGTTCGCGTGTTGTGCTTGCGGTGAATTGTGCTTGTTTCCTACTAAAGATGATCTCATTTTTTTCTCCCCTCCCCCAGCCAATCAGCAATGCTGACTTCATTGTTCCTGTAGAAATTGATGGAACTATACATCAGGTGAGCGTGGTCGCTGTATTTGCCGTTTGTTCTATATGTGAAAAGATTTGCCGGCCGTTCTTCCTGCCGGCCGTTCTTTATCAAGGAGTTTGACTTACCTGCGCAACCTCCTGTGTACCTGCTGTATATTAAGAACGTAAGAAGAGCCCTGCTAGATCAGACCATCTAGTCCTGCATCCTGTCTCACACAGTAGCCAATCAGTTCCTCTGGAGTGCCAACCACAGGGCAGAGAGGCCGAGGCCTTCCCCAGATAAGCACAGAAGAATAGCCCTGCTGGATCAGACCAGTGAGGGTCCATCTAGGCCAGCCTCCTGTCTCACACAGGGGCCAGCCAGTTCCTCTGGAGGGCCAGCAACAGGGCAGAGAGGCCGAGGCCTTCCCCTGATAAGCACATCAGAAGAGCCCTGCTGGGTGAGACCAGTGAGGGTCCATCTAGGCCAGCATCACATCTCACTCAGCAGCCAGACAGTTCCTCTGGGGGTTCAACAACAGGGCACAGAGGGCCTTTCCCAGATGTTGCCTCCTGGCTCTGGGATCCAGAGGATTAGTGCCTCTGAATATGGAGGTTCCCCTCCGTCACCATGACTAGTCGCCAATGAGAGACTGATCCTCCCCACGAATCTATCCAATCCCTTTTAAAGCTGTTTATTCCCGCGGCCGTCACTAGATCCCAAGGTAGCAAATTCCACATTTTAAATCACTCTCTTTGTAAAGTAGTATGCTGTGTTTGGAAACTTTCAAAAGTGGTTGTTCTCCTGTATGAGGTCTTAAGTAGTAGGAACCACAGAACGATGCTGTAAAGAGTAGTAGAGAAGTAATTCTTTACACGACCATGCTCACTGCTGCGCTT
>NW_015164593.1:0-1899 GCF_001447785.1 Gekko japonicus | reverse complement strand
CCTTGACCTGGATAGCCCATGCTAGCCCGGTCTTGTAAAATCTTAGACGCTAAACAGGATTGGCTCTGGTTAGTACTTATATGAGAGACCACCAAGGAAGTCCAGGATTGTTGTTATGCAAAGGCAGGCAATGGCAAATTACCTCTGAATGTCTCGTCTTTTTTTCTTTTTCTGGCATTTTTTTGCGTTTGTGTGTGCGCATGTGCGCACGTATGTGTGTGCCCATGCCTGAAAGTCATGGCAACCTTTGGCAACCAGAGATTATATTAACATAACTGTTGCCGCCATCTCTAAGTATTAGTTTACAACTAGCTAGCACTTTATAATATCGGATTGTTTTATATGGTTTTACCTATGTTATATATTTTTATATATTTCACCCTTTGTAAGCCGCCCTGAGCCTTCTTGGCAGGGAGGGCAGGGTATAAATCGAATAAATAAATAAAATTCCTACTGGGGCATGGAAGACGTTCAGAGAAGTGGCTTGATAGCCTGCCTCTGCCTCTCGACCCTGGTATTCTTTGGAGGTCTCATCCAAATACTTGCCAGGGTTGGCCCTGCTTCACTTCCGAGATCTGACTTGCCTGGGCTATCCAGGTCAGGGCTGAATGTCTCGTCTTGAAAACCCTACAGGGTTGTCATAAGCCAACAATGACTTGACAGGGAGAAAAAAAAAAGCAAATGAACTGCTACATAACGTTTAACTTATCTTATACTCTTCATCTGTAACCCTAAACCAAATCCAGAACTATCATTTTTTAAAACCCAAGTTGCAGGTGAGACAAGTAATATATGAAAGAATATGCTTGTCTGAGACACTGCAAGAAAGTATGTTTCAGATGGTGGTGCCTTTTGGACCGGAAAGGTACAGCCTGGTAAGGCAGAGTTTTAACTACGATCTACCTTAGACAAAAGGGCCTGCATGTAACACACAGAACTGCATTCTGATGAGTCAGACCATTACTCTATCAAGGTTAGTACTATCTACTGTAACAGGCAGTGGTTCTCTAGGGTTCTCAGGCAGGCATCACCTACTACCTAATCCTTTAAATGGAGATGATGGGGATAGGATCTGAAACCTTTAGCAACCAATATCCCAACTCATACATAAATTCTAAGCACACTTCCGTTCCTCTTTAGTGTTGTTTTCTAAGCATTAAATTACAGATCTATCAAAATCATACTAGTCCACAGGACTTATATCTTCAAGTTCACATGACTCCCAGAGGCAATCATTCCCAGATGTGCAAGTGAGCTGGGAAAGGAAGATGCTCACATTGCTGCCAATAGCACTGCAAGGCAACATGAAGGAGCCAACACTAAGAATGGAGAATGTTAGTGCAGGACATCCAAGGCTAAGTAATGCATCTCTGTTTTCAATAACTATGTTCCTTTTGAAGAGCAATGCTTTTCAAACTATACAACATAGGGCATTTACATGAAATGTGCCAGACTTTTATTTACACTCTATTTTCTTGAGAAATTGTGTCATATCATAATCAACACCGCACCTGGAATATATTTCATCATTTCTTCAAAAGTCTGCTTTGCCCGTTTCTGCTTATCTTGAAGGGAGCGTGGTTCAGAATTCTCACAAAAAACAGCATCTGAAATAAAACATCCTTTAGTAAGAGCTGCCAACATAGATAGACTTTTGTTTTAATTATTTTGATAGCGTTTAATCAGATCAAAGAAAGATTCAAATCCTTTAATCAGGTGACAGCTCATTAAAAAGAAAAGCCCCTGTGCACAAAGACACAAAACTGAGCACTGTCTTTTACTTCAATAGATCATTCTTATATTGTGCAATCCTAAACAGGGTTATTCTGGTCCAGGGTTTTATTGAATTTAGTGGGTTTAAAACTGGAATAATTCAGCACAGCATTGCACTGAAAATAT
>NW_015164592.1:1203-1905 GCF_001447785.1 Gekko japonicus | reverse complement strand
AAGCTCACTGGGCAGTGCTGATTTGCTGACTTTTGGGTAGAACAAAAGCCATATGGAGAACATACAAAGCCCCATCAGGAACTAGATGGAACACGCTTGCCTATTAACTATGCATAAGGTCAGCTCTTCCCCAGAGCTGAAGGCATCTGTGAGACTAAATATAACACACGCATATATAAATGAATTAAAACAATTTTTTTTCAGATCAGCATCCTAGTAGAAGCGTTCGTCCCCGAAGATAAGGAGCAAGAGAATCAATACCTATTTTTTTTCATTAACATTTTATTGGTAGAATTAAAAAGTTTTGAGAAGTCATAACTACCAATTACATATAACAATAAAAATGTGCATAAATGTCATATAACAATAAAAATGTACATAAATGTCATAAGAAAAGTTAAACATTCAAACCAATACACTAATTACAAAAACAAACAAAAAAACTGTAAAGAATGATACATTCTTCAATAAACCTTTGAACAAAGTAACTTGTTTTAGCCTCAATTTGTAATTGATGCCTGTACTGTTTGTTGCTTTAGATACAACCAAGTGTCTTCTGCCATCAAGATTATATACCTATTTGGGACGGAGGGGGGGAATGAACGTTTAAAATATCGGGATCGAGTTTTCTTGTTGTATAAAACTGTTCTTTCAGCTTTGTTATTTGGAACCCGGGGAAAAAAATCACCTATTGGGGTGAGA
>NW_015164592.1:0-1171 GCF_001447785.1 Gekko japonicus | reverse complement strand
CCAGTGTTGTGTTGTTGGTTTTTTTTGGAGAAGGGGGCATCTTGAATTAGATATTTTCTATCAGAGACAAAATTCAAAGAGAAGAGCCTCTCTTTGGTCTCTCTTTCCCAACTCTGATAGCCTTTTTGGGTTCATTCGCTGCCAATTTCGCTGCATCGCGAAGCGTCGATAACTGAGGCGCTCTGAAAGGAGTGGTGTCGCCTTGAGCATAAAGCCGAAATAGAAATATAATTTTTAAAACCTCCACATTTGAAGGTTTTATGGATGACAGACTCCCTTTTCATTATGTTGCCTCGGCGGCCGATTCTCGGCTTCTCTTCGGCGGTTCTTTTCTGTTTGCTTTCCTGTCGTGAAGGTTTAAGGTAAAGGTAAAGGTTCCCTTGCTTGAAAGCCAGTCGAATCCGACTCGAGGGTTGCGGTGCTCATCTCCGTTTCAAAGCCGAAGAGCCAGAGCTGTCCGAAGACGTTTCTGTGGTCATGTGGCCGGCATGACTAAACACCGAGGCGCACGGAACGCTGTTACCTTCCCACCGAAGTGGTACCTATTTATCTACTTGCAATTTCTTGCTTTCGAACTGCTCGGTTGGCAGGAGCTGGAACTAGAGACGGGAGCTCACTCCGTCACGCGGCACACTCGGGTCTTGAGCTGCTGAACTACTGACCTTCCACAGCCTGCAGTTCAGTGTTTCTCACAGTTCAGCGGTTCTCACAGATTAGAGTCTGCGCACTTCACCACTACACCAAACGGGCTCTCTTCGAAAATTTCTCTCTCTCTGCCTCGAGAAATGCCCCTGTATTGATGCAAACAGATCATAAAACCCAACACGTTATTTTTTTTATCATGATTCTTTATTCTTTGTGCCGCACCCTTGTTCCCCCCCACCAATGTACATGCTGGGGGGGGGGGAATATATCCAGCCCAGTCTTCCTATGTTCCTTACCTTATAAACTCTCACCCCCACACACACACCAATTCATTCTGCCAGAAATCTCTTTTCCCATCCTTTGCAGGGACTCAGGCCTTCCTAGCTGCTTCTCATTAGCGGGCCAGGCAGGTGTATCTCTCCATAATTCATAGAAATGGGGTCTCAGCTGGACAGGCATCCAAGTTCAGAGGGGAAGACGGGGCATTTTCAGTGAGTGATTTCTTCCTTCCTGCCTCGAATTCCAC
>NW_015164591.1:0-1553 GCF_001447785.1 Gekko japonicus | reverse complement strand
GAAACCTTGAATGGATCCCCAAAGACTACGAGGCTCTGGGCATGAAGATGAAGAATCTGGGTGCACAGGTGGTGTCCTCCATTTTACCTATTGAGGGCCATGGAGCTGGAAGGGAGAACAGGATACTGGAAAGTGAATCGCTGGTTACGTAGATGGTGCCGTTGAGAGGGATTTGGCTTCCGGGACAATGGTATATACCTTCGACATGAGGGACTGTTGGCGATGGATGGGGGTGCACCTTACAACGAATGGGAGGAATGTCTTTGCTGGAAGACTTGCGAACCTGATCAGGAGAGCTTTAAACTGAAGCCATTGGGGGTGGGAAGAAAAAGCCTGATGCTGTGTGCTACCCGCTCCTGCTGTGCGGCATCCCTAACATCAAGTTCAAGAAAGGGAGTGACCAGAGAATAAATGAACGGGAGAGAGGTGAGCTCAGTAATTTTCTGGTAAATTCAAAGGGACCTATGGTAGGAAAGGATGTCTGTAATCTGAGATGTCTTTATACTAATGCACAAAGTATGGGAAATAAACAGGATGAACTTGAACTTCAAATATTGGAAAGTCAGTGTGATCTGATAGGTATCATGGAAACTTGGTGGGATGAGTCTCATATATGGAGCACAGTGATTGAAGGCTATACCTTGTTCAAATGGAACAGAATAAACAAAAAAGGAGGCGGGGTGGCATTATATGTCAAGAAAGAATACACTTGCACTGAAATTCAGGATTTCGAGAGTTGTCTTGTTGAAAGTGTGTGGGTAAGTATAGAGTGAGGAGGAAAAGAAGGGGATATTGTTATGGGGGTATACTACAGACCCCCGAACCAACTGGAGGAACTGGATGATTCATTTGTACAACAGCTTGCTAAACTATCACAGAGACAGGATGTAGTGGTTATGGGAGATTTCAACTATCCAGATATTTGCTGGAAATCTAACTCTGCTAGACATGGGGCATCCCGCAGATTCTTGAATAGTCTTGCAGACAACTTCATCTCATAGAAGGTGGAGGTGGGAACCAGAGGATCTGCTATCCTGAATTTAATCCTGACTAACAGGAAAAAACTGTTTGATGAAGTGAATGTTGTGGGATCCTTGGAGAATAGTGACCATGTCAGCTTGGAATTTGACATAGAGAAGAATGTGAAACCAGGCCATAGTAGGACTCATATCCTGGACTTCAGGAAAGCTGATTTCAAAAAACTCAGAGAAATATTAGGTAGGATCCTGTGGCTGGAAATGCTGAGGGGGAAATCTGGACAGGAAGGATGGGAGATGATGAAAAATGAAGTGCTTAAGGCACAATCGCAAACTGTCCCGGTGAGAAAGAAAGGTGGGAGATGGGTAATGAAGCCAAGGTGGTTGAACAAGGAACTCTCTGGAGAGCTGAGACTAAAAAGGGAAATGTGCAGGAAATGGAAGGAGGGACAAATTACTGAGTACAAGAAGCAGGCTCGAATCTGTAGGGATGGTGTCAGAAAGGCTAAAGAAAAAGAAGTGTAAAGATAAGAATGCATCTAAATGCAGATCTGAGATTTTTCTATGTTAAGCTTT
>NW_015164590.1:1607-2010 GCF_001447785.1 Gekko japonicus | reverse complement strand
CTAGGAAATTACAGACCAGTCAGCCTAATTAAACATAACCCTAATTAAACATAACCCTTCTTCATTAGGCATTGTTTCAGGAGACTTTCTCTGCTCTAAATATACAGCTTGGTAATCTCTGTCTAACTTGATTGGCAACAGCTCTGCAGGCCCTAAGGCAACACAAGGTCCTTCTCTGTTCTTCTACCTGAGACATTTTCACTGGAGGTACTTAGGACTTCATGCATGCAAAGCATGTGATCTGCTACTAAGAAGAGAAGAAAAAGAAGAGATTGGATTTATACCCCGCCCTTCACTTGGAGTCTCAGAGCGGCTTACAAACTCCTTTCCCTTCCCCTCCCCCACAACAGACACCCTGTGAGGTGGGTGGGGCTGAGAGAACTCTGACAGAAACTGCTCTTTC
>NW_015164590.1:0-1579 GCF_001447785.1 Gekko japonicus | reverse complement strand
AACTTATGACTGACCCAAGGTCACACCAGCAGCTGCATGTGGAGGAGTGGGGAATCAAACCCAGTTCTGCCAGATTAGAGTCCACACTCTTAACCACTACACCAAATTGGCTCTCAAAGAGCAGCAAATGTGACATCAGTTTTAAAAAGGGATCCAGAGGGGAACTAGGAAATTACAGACCAGTCAGCCTAATGTTTGACAGAGACAAATGAGTAATCAAATATAGAATTGTTAAGCACACAGAGGGACAAAACCGGCTGAGGGGAAATCAGCATGGCTTCTGCAACGGGAGGCCCTGCTTCACCAACTTTTTGGAATTCTTTGAGAAAGTGAACAACCATATAGACAGTGGTGACCTGATAGACATTATATACCTGGACTTTCAAAAGGCTTTTGACAAGGTACCTCACTAGAGACTCCTGAGTACATTTAACAGTCATGGGATAAGAGGAAGGGTTCTCTTATGAATTAAAAACTGGTTAAATGACAGGAAGCAAGGAGTAGGAATCAATGGATAGTTCTCATAATGGAGGGAAGTAAGTAGTGGGGTGCCACAAGGACTGATATTGGGCCACTACTGTTTAATGTATTCATAAATGATCTGGAACTAGGGGTGAGTAGTGTAGTTGCCAAGTTTGCAGATGACACCAAATTACTCAGGATGGTGAAAACCAAGGCTGACTGTGAAGAGCCCCAAGAGGACCTCCACAAACTGGGTGAGTGGGCGATGATGTGGCAAATGAAGTTCAGCATTGGTAAGTGTAAGGTGATGCACACTGGGACAAAAAAATCCCACGAGGTGGAGAGAGTCGACAAAGATAATTTTTTCTCCCTCTCCCAAAATACTAGGGCATCCAATAAAGCCTATGGGCAGTAAGTTCAGGCCGGCCAAAAGGAAATAATACTTTACACAGAGAGTGATTAAAATGTGGAATTTGCTGCCACAGGAATAAACAGCTTTAAAAGGAGGATAAGTCTATCAATGGCTACTAGCCATGGTGACTGAGGGGAACCTCCACATTCAGTGGCACTAATTCTCTAAATCCCAGAGTCAGGAGGCAACATCACGGGAAGGCCTCAGCCTCTATGCCCTGTTGTTGGCCATCCAGAGGAACTGGTTAGCCACTGTGTAAGATAGGATGCTGGACTAGATGGACTATTGGTTTAATCCAGTAGGGCTCTCCTTATGTTCTTAAGGTACCTCAAATATGACTTCTAAGAAACCTACAACGGCTCCCCCTCCCCCGAGTTCTCTTCATGCTATGTCAGAACTTGAATGCCACAGTGAAACCTGTAGCCAAAGGAAGGAGGTTTAGGGGGGAACAGAACAAAAGCACCCTAACAATAACTGGCCTGAGTGGGTTACACACAGAAATCTAAAGTAATATTTGCAGAACAGGCTTGACAGCTGATCTGAGCAATTAGGACACTCTGCTTCTGTTGCTGCTTGGGCTATATACAGATCTCCCTGGGCAAGCTTCAGGTTTTAGAAGCTGAGAAGAAAACTTAGTCGATTTCCCTCCGTTCTCCTTTGGTCCAAGCTTCAGAGATGACAGCTCCTCCTCTTTTTCACCATCTG
>NW_015164589.1:429-1976 GCF_001447785.1 Gekko japonicus | reverse complement strand
GCATTCCCCCCCCCCCGTGCATGTCCAGGGCGGCCTACAAGATGCTGGACATGAGTTAGCAATGGACGTGCTGAGACTGCTCTGGCAAACGACGGCTTCGTTCCAGCTCCCTCACTTACACACAGGAGGTGAGCTCTCGTGATCCAGCATTCCCTCTAAGCTGAGTTAGTGTGAGCTAGCTCACTTTTTTTAGCCTCCGGCTCACACATTTTTGTCTCAGCTCGGGAAGGAGGGCTCCAGAGCAAACTAGTTTATGCAGTAGCCAAATGGCTCGCTCACAACTTCAACGCCAGCAGCTCACAAAGTGGGATTTTTGCTCACAAGAAGACTCCGCAGCTTAGAGGGAACATTGGTGATGAACCCCTCGATGCTCCCTGGTGGCCTTCGTCTCCAGCAGAGAACCTCTGCAGGTGCCTCCTGCTGTTCTTTCCTGGCTGAGGAACAAAATCGAATTCTTCCCAGCACAGCCCCCCCCATCCCCCCCCCATCCCTGGTCCTTCAGGCCAGTAACCCACCTGGGCAGAATCACTCGCTGTGGCCCAGCCTTTCAGTGGGTGAGCGCCCTGCTCGGCCTGCATTCCGTGCGCATCGATCTGCGAAGTGCTGGTCAGAGGCGCAGGGTTCCAGGGGAGACAGCAGGACAAAGCTGATCTCAGGTAGCCCTGTCATGGATCTGGAATGTGTGTGTGTGTGTGTGAGGGGGGTGTTTCCTCCTCCTCGTTCTCAGTTCTACCCTGTCCAGACACTGTGCGCTATCTCAGGCTTGACCTTGCAGCCTCCAGCTGCAATCACTCGGCTGGGAACACAACGGCTTTTTGCTAAGATTGCTTGCTTGCTTGCTTTGCTGCGCACGCGAACCATAACCATTGGCTTCTGCTCATTGCGGGGGATGTTTGATTTCACTATAAGTCAGAGGCCCTTATACTGAAGGCTATTCCTGACACAAGCTGTATACGTGATCATTAGTACTGGATCCATCAAATAAACACTTATCTTCTTATGAAGCCCCGTGTGGTGTGACCTGACTAACGACCCTGACAGCTGGACTCTGATGCCAAAGGCTTGTCCCTGGTGACAGGAGCCTGTGCCAGCGTGTCTGGAGAGAAGCCTATGCCAGCGTGTCTGGACCTTATGCAGTTCCGCAGGGCCTGCAAGACGGAGCTCTTCCACCAGGCTTTCGAGTAGGGGCTGCCACCGCCCTTGTACCACCACCGTATTAACATCATGAGGCGCACCGGCCCTGGTATGGGGAGGACAGTTATAGCGTAACATCAATTGAGCAGAGACATTTGTGTTCACTCGGAGTGCGTTACTGTTATTGGCATTTCATTATGGAATTGATAGGGTCTGTTGAGCACCGACTTTTAACTGTTTTGTAGGTAATGATTGTTTATTGTTTTATGTATGGCATTTGCCTCAATGTTCACCACCCCGAGCCCATGTTGGAAGGGCGGGATATAAATTTAATAAATAAATAAGGTGAAAGCCCCTGGCACCAGTGTAATCTCTGTGCCCAGATAGAACTGGAGAGGGGCGCAGGGGTTACT
>NW_015164589.1:0-308 GCF_001447785.1 Gekko japonicus | reverse complement strand
GACTGAAGCTCAGGTGTGTGCGCTGACCTCCGGTGGCGGTCAGTGGACACAACAGGTAGGATACAAATTTAATAAATAAATAAATAGGGTGGAAGCCCCTGGCATCAGCGTAATCTCTGTGCCCAGATAGAACTGGGGAGGGGCGCAGGGCTTACTTGCCTTCATAAGTCTCTCCAGCCCCCCGTGCTGCCGGTCCCCAGAAACCCACAGAGGCTGACTCAAGGGGCCTCTCTCCACGTAGGATCCCCACCAACGCTGCAGCCCGCCCCAGCGCTCCAAACCGCTCAACCAGCCCCAGCCGGGGCAGC
>NW_015164588.1:0-2014 GCF_001447785.1 Gekko japonicus | reverse complement strand
TGAGGCAATATATTACCAGTGTCCTAGAACGGGCGAAATATGACTGATAATGTACATATACATCAACACTGTTTCAGCAATTCTCAGGCTACCCACCAAGCAGGTAAAATAACAGTATTGTTATTAGGGATGGGCATGAACCATCTCATGAGCCAAAACTCAGCACAAACTTGGGCTGGTTCGGGGGCTCCCCAAACATTTACCGGACTTTTGGCTCAGCTTGGTTTGAGGGCCGCACCGAACCTTGAACCAAACCAGAATTTTTAGGTTTATGCCCATCCCTTGTTGTTACTGCTGGCTAAACCAGTAAGATCTCATGATAAAGATTTCGGCTAACCCGAAATCTGAGGGATTATTTTTGGAAATTTTTCATTTCCTGTAAAATGCACGTGCACACACACACACACACATGGGTTTTGGCAATGGGGAACTTAACACAGATTGAAAATCTTCTCTCACTAAGTGGGAGAGCATGAAGGAAGCTCTCTTCTCACTCTAAGGGAGCTTCATGGAGTTATTGCATAGACAAATCTGATTGGCTCTTTCATGAGTCATGTTGTTAGCTGCCTGACCCCCAGTTGGCTGGATTAAACAAAAATAGACCAAAGTAGCTGCTGCCTCTTGGGTGGTTAGCAGACAGGGGCAACAGTGAAGTTAAATGAAGATTGCCCATCCCCATCTATCTGTAAAATGCAAATTGCATACCTGTGCAGCCTCAATTTGCCTCAGGGCCAGAAGGGAAAGGGGAGGACCAAATAGCACTCGACATTCATTCAGTTTCACTACTCAAAACTAAGTTCCCAGCCCTGACCTGGCTGGCCCAGGCAAGACTGATCTTGTCAGATCTTGAAAGCTAAGCAGGGCCAACCCTGGTAAGTATTTGGAAGGGAGACCTCCAAGGAATACCAAGGCCAGGATGCAGAGGCAAGCAATAGCAAGCCACCTCTCTGAGACATCCTAGCCCAATTAGGGGTTGCCAGAAGTCACCATGACTTCCAGGTATGCAAGCACAAACACACATATAACAAAAACAAAAAAAACCATAAATCCCCTGTCATAAGAACATAAAAGAAGCCGATGTTTGAAGGTGAGTAACAAAAGGAGCTGTGGTGGCTCAAGTGGTTAAGACGCTGAACTGCAGGTTGTGGAAGGTCGGTAGTTCGGCAGTTCAAAACCCGGGTGCCGCATGACGGAGTGAGCTCCCATCTCTAGTTCCAGCTTCTGTCAACCTAGCTGTTCGAAAGCAAGAAATTGCAAGTAGATAAATAGGTACCACTTCAGTGGGAAGATAACAGCATTCCGTGCACCTTGGTGTTTAGTCATGCCGGCCACAAGACCACATAAACGTCTTCGGACAGTGCTGGCTCTTCGGCTTTGAAACGGAGATGAGCACCGCAACCCTAGAGTCGGATTCGACTGGCTTTCGAGCAAGGGAACCTTTACCTTTACCTTTTAAAAAAATATTGCGCAAAACTGAAGCCCCGTCTTAACAAAAGAATACCAAAACAATACTTTATTTCATATAGCAAGTATTCACATACCACAAATAACACATAGAAACGAGGTAACAGACAAACATAGAGCGGGTGGGGGGGGCGGTTCCAGTCAGAGCAACACAGAGAGCTCTAGTCTCTCAATGTTCCACCGAGTGGACAAAGCTGGCTTGTGAGGGGGCCCGATTTATACAGGTACATCAAAGCATTTCAGAAAAAATTGACACCTCACTGAATTACATCCATCTGTACTTCAATTGTTGGTTTGATATGTAAGAGATGTTCTCTTGCAGTCAAGACTCAGGAAAACAACATTGTCCAAGGATGTTCCCAAATGATTTACAACTTGACTTATTACATTTGCAATTGACAGCTTCAGGTTGCTCCTCCGCCTTCCCAGAGATGAGATAACAACAGACCTTGGGCCTGGTTTCTGTTATGGGATGTTCTGTTCTGTGAAAGCTAATAGAGGGGCTTTTGAGCATTTGCCTTTTGTATTCCTAAACCTAAAAGGTAAAGGT
>NW_015164587.1:849-2004 GCF_001447785.1 Gekko japonicus | reverse complement strand
AATGAAAACAATGCTGTAAGAGTGTGATACAACAAATCAATAATAATAGCATACACTGTGGCATAGACTACAGTCCTGTTCTCTATAAGCTTTAAAAAAAATGCCCTCCCAAGCAACTCCATTACATAGTTTGCAGAATTACATAGTTTGCAGAATTAAAATAAAATAAAAATGCCCTCCCAAGCAACTCCATTACATAGTTTGCAGAATTACATAGTTTGCAGAATTAAAATTAAAGCCTTCTTCCAAGACAGGCCCAAAAGAGTCAACTCAAAACAGTTCAACGCATCATCAGCGACTTACAACCTCTACTGGATAATGACAGCTCCCTTTCACATACTAGAAAAAATGAAATATGTAGCTTTCTGGTTCTCTTCTACTAGCCTAGCTGAAAAAAAACATGAGGAAGGGAAAGCTGTAACAGTATAGGTAACTAAGGAATCACAAGCTTCTAGGTGTGTAAGAGAGAGGGTTGCCAGCTGTGGGTTGAAAAATACCTGGAGATTTTTGGGGTGGAGCCTGAGGAGGGTGGGGTTTGGGGAGGGGAGGGACCTCAGCAGGGGTACAATGCCATAGAGTTCGCTTTCCAATGCAGCCATTTCCTCTGGGGAAACTGATCTCTATTTTCTGAAGATCAGTTGTAGTAGCAGATCTCCAGCCCACACCTAGAGGTTAGGAATGCTGGAGAGCTACTGAGAAGATCCAGTGGTTTGAAGCAAAGCTCCACCAGAGCTTTCTTGTTATCTCTGTATTCAAATATAAGGCCAAAATGAAATATGGCACTGGGGATCCATTATCAGATCCCACATGTAGTTTAGCATTAAAATGAAGCTCTGACCCCCCCACCCCCCAATTGTGAGAAAAAATAAGATGGTTCAGAAAATTTAAAACCCATTTATACAATTAATTTCATAAATAAATCAGTCTTTTTCTCTCCTCTATTTCTGTAACTTTCCAAACAGCTAGCAGTACAGGACTCCCAACATGATTTGCTAGGCCTTTGTCTCAAGAGATATCTTTCCTCTGTCTTACACAGAAACCAACATTTGCATTTCATTGTTCATGGACCTAAAGAATTTGGAAACATTTAAGAATAAAAGATTGGTATGCACCTGCCATTAAGTCAAGGAAGCTGCCATTAAGTCAAGGAAGCCA
>NW_015164587.1:0-786 GCF_001447785.1 Gekko japonicus | reverse complement strand
CCCTGGTGGGGTCCCTGTCTCCAGAAGTTGTCTGCGACTCCTCTCTCTCTCTCTCTCTCTCACACACACACACACACAAACACAGCTGCTTGCTTTTTAAGATTAAATAGAGCATAATTAGACAGTTTATTGTTCACATTGTTCTCTAATTCTGAAAACCTAATCCTATTGCATTGTCCATTGTATGTCTTATGCTATTTGATCCCCCTGTTCTATATTCTGTAATCTGCCCTGAGTCTCACCAAGAAAGGAGGACTATAAATAAAAGTATTTTCTTAAATGAGTCAGTCTTATGATGGGTGGACTCTCTAGGACAGCCACTCACCAATAAACTATCATCCAATCCCTCAATGGATTAAGGACAAAGAGTAAAGAATTGATTGCACTGTGGCAATAACAGCTCCTTGGCATTATGTGAAGGGGATTCCATCTTCCCTTGGAGCAAGCTGGGGTTGGATGACTCAAGGAGGAGGAACATCTGTCTCGGCCATGCATCCCTGCTCACAAGCTCTGACTCTCCTTTTGCTTGGGAACACTGGCACTTCAGTTTACACACATATTCACAAGAATAAAAGGGTACGATGTACCAGAACTGCTGTGCCACCGAAGAGCAAGAAGCAAAACACTGTTGCACAGACCTTTCTAATTGGACAGATTTGGTATCATGGTCGATTAAAACGTAGCCAAAGACATGGCAAAGCTCCCTCTCCCCCCCCCGCTTGCTTTTCCTTAACTCGTTAAGAGCCAGCGAAGTGTAGCCAAAGCGGAGCAGGCCATTTTTAAAAT
>NW_015164586.1:0-2050 GCF_001447785.1 Gekko japonicus | reverse complement strand
TTACGTTAAGCAAGTTTAGCCACCCCTGGAATAGGGCCTCTACTTCACCATGACATACGTCGTCTCCACTTGGCAGTGTGGAGACCACAGGGCAAAACTTAACATTCTCTTCAGGTCCTTCTTTGTTGTTGTTCAGTCGCACAATTGAGTCCGACTCTTTGTGACCCCATGGACCACCATCACGCCGGCCCTCCTGCTCGTTGCATCTTTGACACTGTCTAGCCATCTCATCCTTTGCCGTCCCCGTAACCATCTCATCCTTTGCCGTCCCCGTCTTCTTTGGCCTTCAATCTTTCCCAGCATCAGGGTCTTCTCCAGTGAGTGCTCCCTTCTCATTTGGTGGCCAAAGTATTTGAGCGTCAGTTTCATTATCTGGCCTTCCAGGGAACAGTCAGGGTTGATTTCTTTGAGGATTGACTGATTTGATCTTCTTGCAGTCCAAGGGACTCTCAAGAGTCTCCTCCAGCACCATAGTTCAAAAGAATCTATTCTTCGGCGCTCGGCCTTCCTTATAGTCCAACTCTCTCAGCCTGACTACTGGGAATACCATTGCTTTGACCATGCGGACTTTTGTTAGCAAGGTGATGTCTCTGCTTTTTATCATGCTGTCTAGGTATGCCATCGCTTTCCTCCCAAGGAGCAGGCGTCTTTTAATTTCATGGCTGCTGTCACAGTCTGCAGTGATCTTGGATCCCAGGAACGTGAAGTCTGTCACTGCTTCCATGACTTCCCCTTCTGTTTGCCAAGGAGTGATGGGGCCGGATGCCATGATCTTAGTTTTTTTGATGTTGAGTTTCAAGCCAACTTTTGGGTTTTCCTCTTTGACCCACGGCAAGATGCTCTTTAGGTCCTCTTCACTTTCTGCCATTAGAGTGGTATCATCTGCATATCTGAGGTTGTTGATGTTTTTCCCGGCAATCTTAATTTCGGCTTGTGATTCATCCAAGCCGGCATTTCACATGATGTACTCTGCTTATAAATTGAATATGCAGGGTGACAACATACATCCTTGTCATAGTCCTTTTCCTATGCTAAACCAATCAGTTGTTCCATATCCGGTTCTAACTGTTGCTTCTTGACCCTTAAAAAACAAGCAGTAAGCTTAGAGCGACTGGGAAACACGTGTGGAAAAGACACTAGAGACTGCTAAGTGTCTAAAGTATGCAAATCATTATAATACAAAAACAAATGTAAATACAGTGTAGAAAACAAGAATATATCTTCTCTTGAAACAAAGATATTCATAAAGAGATGAAGAATCCAGATATTGACTTGGTTTCGTAGATCTTCCTCAGTGGTAATTAAAGCAATAGTTGAACAGAAAAAAGTTATTAAGAACAATCATGACAAATATAATCTATACACAATGCCAAAGTAATTTTAAATTATATAGAAACAAATTATATCTGTTACCTTAAATGATATGTCTATTCAAAACAATAACATTACAGTCTTCTGAGGTAATCAAGGATTGCATGGACTTCTAAGGTAATGTACATGAACAATGCTTCCTATGTAAAAAATATACAAAGCAAAAAAGGTCATGCTGTAATCCAGTATCAACAAAATATGAATATTAGAATTTATTAGAAAAGAGACCACAAACTCTTGGATAACTCACATCAACGGGCAGCTAGTCACAAAACATTTTGATAAGGATTCTCGTAAAGCTTCATCACAACTTTTGACTGCTAATGCTGCCTCTGAATATTCAGACCGAAGAGCCAGCACTGTCCGAAGACGTTTCCGTAGTCATGTGGCCGGCACAACTAAACACCAAGGCGCACAGAACGCTGTTACCTTCCCACCGAAGTGGTCCCTATTTATCTACTTGCAATTTCTTGCTTTCGAACTGCTAGGTTGGCAGGAGCTGGAACTAGAGATGGGAGCTCACTCCATCATGCAGCACCCGGGTCTCGACCTTTTTCTGCTGAACTACTGACCTTTCACAGCCTGCAGTTCAGCGTCTTAACCACTTGAGCCACCGCAGCTCCTTATGTTCTTATGTACTTCTGCTCTATTGATCTTAAAAGGTAAAGGTTCCCTTGCT
>NW_015164585.1:614-1960 GCF_001447785.1 Gekko japonicus | reverse complement strand
GCAAATATCAGGCTTATTCTCTAACATGACAACATACTTTCTGATTCTCTCACACTGAGCTCTGCCTGGGACTGTTCTGTATAGAGGCCACATTCAGTTTCTGTAGCAACTCCTTGAGTTTCAGGGTTTGAAGCCTATTCCTGGTCACTGTACTAATTGATTTGGCTTATGAGCCCAAGTCATTTCCTATTATTACTGGAACTTCCAATTCTCCCCAGACGTCTGTTATCCATTTGCCCTGGAATCCCTTAACTAGCCTGATACCTATGCTTTGCTACAGTATTTAAGTTCCATAAATCCAGTCCCTGGTCCTACCCCTGACAAGCACCCACCTGTCTGGTATAAGGGGGAGAATTGTGTTTAAAAACATTGTGGAGGATGGGCCAGCAGCAGCGCTAAGGCAATCCTGCTGAGCAAGCCTCCCCTCTCCTATACCTGACAGCAAGCTGCCTGTCCAGTGTAGGAGGGGGAGGGGGGATTGCAACCCATTGTGGAGGCTGGGCTGGCAGAATCGCTAAGGCATTACTGCTGGGGTGGGTTCGCTGATGGCTTTAATTATCCCTGCACCTGCTGCTGCACTTGACAGACAGCTGCCTGTTAGGTGTAGGAGGTGGGGGGAGGCTCGGCCAGCAGCATTGCTGTGCCTCATAGGTGGTTAGCCATTCCTAATTTCCTCAACTGCCATTAGCTCTCTGCAGTCTCCTGTAACTGTTGGGTTTTTTTTTTACCTCAGAACACTGAGCTCTGCAACCAACCAATCAGATAGTGGAGGGTGCAAGGAGGCAGCTGCCTGGCAGCCACATAGGAAGCAATGGGGGGAGCACATTTTACCCCTTTTGACCGCCTTAGGAGTTGAATTTCTCCTTATATAAACAGTTTTATTAGTTTCATAGAAAGATATTACAAAGAGATGAAATGAAAAGACACAAGAAACAGAATGGAAACACTACTAACAGAATGGATACTATACTCTTACAGCAACAGTAGTTACTATATACTTGTAAGCTCTGAGTCTTCTAGCCTGTGCTTATCAAGTTTTTGTAGCATTTCATGGTTTATGTTCTTCAAGATAATTTTGCATCCAATTATAAAATCTCGCCCATTTTCTTTCAAAGTCACTTACTTGTTTTTCATGTAATTATAAAATTAATTTTGGAGCTGCGGTGGCTCAAGTGGTTAAGACGCTGAACTGCAGGCTGTGGAAGGTCAGTAGTTCAGCAGTTCGAGACCCGGGTGCCGCAAGACGGGGTGAGCTCCTGTCTCTAGTTCCAGCTCCTGCCAACCTAGCAGTTCGAAAGAAATTGCAACTAGATAAATAGGTACCACTTTGGTGGGAAGGTAACAGC
>NW_015164585.1:0-504 GCF_001447785.1 Gekko japonicus | reverse complement strand
AGTTCCAGCTCCTGCCAACCTAGCAGCTCGAAAGCAAGAAATTGCAAGTAGGTAAATAGGTACCACATTGGTGGGAAGGTAACAGAGTTCCGTGCGCCTTGGTGTTTAGTCATGCCAGCCACATGACTACGGAAACGTCTTCAGACAGCGCTGGCTCTTCGGCTTTGAAACGGAGATGAGCACCGCAACCCTAGAGTCAGACTCGACTGGCTTTCGAGCAAGGAACCTTTACCTTTACCTTTAAAGTTAATTTTTTCCATTTCTGCTGCCTCTAATAATCGGAAAATAAGTTCTTCCTTTGACAGTGTTTCTTCTTTTTTCCAATATTTTGCATATAAAATTCTAGTTGTTACAATTTGTAAAATCATATATACATCCTGTTTATTATAATTTTGTGGAACAATGTTTAATAGAAACAACTCTAGTATGAAAGGTACATTAATTTTTGTACTATCTCATTTATCCATATCCCATCTTTTTTACAACATCACATGTCCACCACAT
>NW_015164584.1:0-1932 GCF_001447785.1 Gekko japonicus | reverse complement strand
AGGGATTCTAATGGAGAAGATTGTAGTGGGGGGGAAATGAAGTGAGACATAACGTCCTTTTACCCCCTTTCCTCTATTGAACGACCTCTCTAGACAAGTTTGGTGTAGTGGTTACGTGCGCGGACTCTAATCTGGTAGAACCGGGTTTGATTCCCGCACGCCTCCACTTGCAGCTGCTGGATGACCTTGGGCAAGCCATAGTTCTGATAAGAGCTGTCCTTGAAAAAGAGCAGTTTCTGTCAGAGCCCTCTCAGCCCCACCCACCTCCCAGGGGGTGTCTGTTGTGGGGAGGGGAAGGGAAAGGAGTTTGTAAGCCGCTCTGAGACACCTTTGGGTAGTGAAGGGCGGGCCATAAATCCAATCTCCTCTTCTTCCTCTTCTTCTTCCCCCACCCCCCTCATGTGCTAGGATCACCAGGCTGCTTGGTGAGCTCACTGTGGAGCAGGCCATATAGAACTGCCCATTTAAGAAGCAGTCGTCTGTTAAGTCAACTCCTGCCACCTTCCATGATTGTTTTGCTCATATGGAGACAGTGTTGTTCTGAGCACCTCAGGGTGATCTCACTGGTACTTGGCCTGTGCAGCTTTATGCACCCTGCAACTGCTGCTGCACCTGACAGACAACCGCCTGTCAGTTGTAGGAGGTGAGGGGGAGGCTGGGCCATCAGCGCTGCGGCACCTCACAGGTGGTTGTTGGCCATGCCTGATTTCCTCAACTGTCATTCGCTCTCTGCGGTCTGCTGTAACTGTTAGGGTTTTTTTACCTCAGAACACTGAGCTCTGCAGCTGACCAATCAGAGAGTGGGGGGTGCAAGTAGGCACCAGCCTGGCATCCTCATAGGAATCAATGGGGGAGCACATTCTACCACATTTGACCCACTTAGGGGTCACATTTCTAAAAATCCCTTCTTAGTGAACACCTACGCCACGGTAGGAGCGCTCTCCCCGAATTTGGTGTCTCTAGGTCCAGCGGTTTGACCCGGGCGTTGATTTTATAGTGAGGGGGATTTCTTTTATGTAGGTAGATGTTCCAAATTGTTAGCCCCCCTTGGTGGGCCTTGTGGAGGGCAGAAAGGCCGAATATACATTTCGTAAATAAAAATGAGTGACTAAAAAAGAGCAAGAGCTCAGTAGCTCCTTAAAGACTAACAAAATTTGTGGCAGGGCACGAGTTTTCGTGCGTCACGGCTCGCTTCTTCAGGTGAAGAAGTGAGCAGCGACTCGTAAGGGCTCATCTCCTGCCACAAATGTTGTTCGTCTTTCAGGTGCTCCTGGACTCTTGCTGTGTTTGTTGTTGTTGTTCAGTCGCACAGTTGAGTCCGACTCTTCGCGACCCCATGGACTAGATCACGCCAGGCCTTCCGGTCTTCCGCCGTCCTCTGAAGTTGGCTCAATTTCATGTTCGTTGCATCGATGACACAGTCTAACCATCTCATCCTTTGCTATCCCTGTCTTCTTTGACCTTCAATCTTTCCCAGCATCAGGGTCTTCTCCAGTGAGTGCTCCCTTCTCATTGGGTGGCCAAAGTATTTGAGCTTCAGTTTCATTATCTGGCCTTCCAGGGGACATTGGGAACAGTCAGGGTTGATTTCTTTTAGGATGGACTGATTTGATCTCCTTGCAGTCCAAGGGACTCTCAAGAGTCTTCTCCAGCACCATAGTTCAAAAGAATCTGTTCTTCGGCGCTCGGCCTTCCTTATAGTCCAACTCTCACAGCCATACATGCCTACTGGGAATACCATTGCTTTGACCGTGCAGACTTTTGTTGGCAGGGTGATGTCTCTACTTTTTATCATGCTGTTTAGGTTCGCCATCGCTTTCCTCCCAAGGAGCAGGCTACAGAAAGACTAACGCAGCTACCCGTCTTGATCTCCACTTGATCTATATCTGTATTTACGTCTTGATCTGCATTCTTCAGATACCTGAAGTATCT
>NW_015164583.1:0-2042 GCF_001447785.1 Gekko japonicus | reverse complement strand
AGTAGACAGTGCTGAGTTTGATGGACCAAAGGTGTTCACATGAGGAGTGCTGGGTGACCTTGGGCCAGTCACAGACTTCCGTCAGAACTCTCTCAGCCCCGCCTACCTCACAAGGTGATTGTTGTGGGGAGAAGAAGGGAAGGCGATTGTAAGCCGCTTTGAGACTCCTTAGGGTAGAGAAATGTTTTGTATAAAAACTAACTCTTCTTCTTCTGATGGCGATTTGTTTGCTTTTGCCGGCAAATCACAGCCAATTTATGGCAACCCTCTAGGGTTTCCAAGACAAGAGACATTCAGAGGTGGTTTGCCCTTGCCTCCCTCTGCATTGCCACCCTGGTCTTCCTCGGTGGTCTCCCATCCAGATACTGCCCAGGGCCAACCCTGCTTAGCTTCCGAGTTCTGACGAGATGGGGTTAGCCTGAGCCATCCAGGTCAGGACAATAATTAAGTGCCATCAGATTGCAATCAAATTATGGTAACCTCAGAGCGTTTTCAAGGCAAGAGACGAACAGAGGTGGTTAGCCATTGCCTGCCTCTGCATAGCAACCCTGGACTTCCTTGGTAGCCTCCCATCCAAGAACCAACCAGGGCTGATCCTGCTTAGCTTTCTAGATCTGATGAAATCAGGCTAGCTTGGGCTATCCAGATCAGGGCCTGACAGAGATATCGGCTGCTTTTCCTCCTGGTCTCCACTGTTGCCCATATGGAGGCAGGAAAGAGTAGCCCAAGGATGTTTGGTGGGGGCAGCCTGTGCCGCTGAGTGCCGGTCTTGATGCTAGGCTTGCCTTCTGCTCTATACTGCAGCATGTATTTCCTTTAAAAACAAAAAAGTGGCAGATATAAGGCAGGAAAATAGTGCCTCCTCTGGAGCTGTCTGCACAAAGCAACGATTCCCTGTCTGTGTGTCAGAGAGAACAGCCAACACAGAGAACAGAGTAAAAGAGAGGGAATCTAAACTACTTTGAGAACAAGAGGAGGAGGAGATTGGGTTTATACCCTGCCCTTCACTACGAGTCTCAGAGCGGCTTACAAACTCCTTTGCCCTCCCCTCCCCAACCCACCCCACAACAGACACCTTGTGAGGTAGGTGGGGCTGAGAGAGCTCTGACAGAAACTGTTCTTTTTCAAGGATAGCTCTTATCAGAACTATGGCTTGGCCAAGGTCATCCAGCCAGGTGCAAGTGGAGGAGTGGGGATTCAAACCCGGTTCTCCCAGATTAGAGTCCACACACACACACACAAAAAGAGTCCACACACTTAACCACTACACCAAACTGGCTCTCTTTACAAATGGTAAAAGCTGGAAGCTAGTCTGGGCCATTGAAGTAGCTGCAAGTATTCTAAAGGACCCTAAACTGGGTGGGAATATCTTAAATAACAGAAGGATGGTGAATTCTGAAGTGAAATTTGAGAACACTGCAGAATAATCTCTCCCTGACTAGGCAGGCAAAATCCACAGTTCATAAAATACGCAGCAGCACGCCCTGAAAAATACACTCTGAGCTAATACGTACAAAATATACTCAGAGCTAGATCTGACAAACAGAGCTTTGACTCTTGAAAGGTGGTTGCTGACTGTTGGTGGTGGAAAGTGCTGACAAGTCACAGCTGACTTATTTATTTATATATTTTATTTATCTTTGAATTTATATATATTCCCCACTCCTCCACGTGCACCTGGCTGGATGACCTTGGGCAAGCCATAGTTCTGATAAGAGCTGTCCTTGAAAAAGAGCCGTTTCTGTCAGAGCTCTCTCAGCCCCACCCGCCTCACAGGGTGTCTGTTGTGGGGAGGGGGAGGGAAAGGAGTTTGTAAGCCGCTCTGAGACACCTTTGGGTAGTGAAGGGCGGGGTATAAATCCAAACCCTTCTTCTTCTCTATAAGGTGCTAGAATCTAGCCTTTCTGTTGTAGACCACCGTTGGTACCCTGTGAAAGGATGCACACAGATGGTTTGCGAACAGGTTATATTTACTCAGTGGGTTCACTGTAAAAAAGCCTCACTGAGAATATTACCTCAGTATGCTGTGGGCAACAGGAATG
>NW_015164582.1:1316-2034 GCF_001447785.1 Gekko japonicus | reverse complement strand
CACTTAACCACTACACCAAACTGTCCCCCTGCAGCAAGTTTTACTTACCTCTGTTACCACTAATATTTGACTTGCCAGTAATACTTCTCTTCCTCCTTCTGAGGGCTCAAAGCTGCAATAAATCTTGCCAGTTACTGAATATTTTACATGCCTGTTCGGGAAGGAGCATGACTCGGTAGTAGAATCTCTGCTTTGCAGGTTGAAAGTCCCAAATTTATTCCCTGCCACCTCCAGTTAAACAATCTCAGGAAACAAGCTTGGGGAAGACTTTTTGTTCTGATGAAAGTTTTGGGGAGCCGCCAGTCCTGAGTGGACAACACTGGCAGCTTGGATTTGTTAGCAGGCCTTTACCGTAGGGTTGCCAACTCTAGCTTGGGAAATACCTGGAGATTTGGTGGCAGTTTCTCGGGAAGGAAAGGGGCTCAGCGGGGATGTGATGCCCATATAGTCTGCCCTCCGACATTTCCCTTGAGAGTCTGGTTTTTTATGTGTTGCTATAGATCCCCCTGACATCTGAAACACTTAGGGATCCTTGAGTGAAACAAAAGAGCCAGTTTGGTGTAGTGGTTAAGTGTGCGGACTCTAATCTGGGAGAACCGGGTTTGAGTCCCCACTCCTCCACTTGCACCTGCTGATGTGACCTTGGGTCAGTCACAAGCTCTGGCACAGCTGTCCTTGAAAAAGAGCAGTTTGTGTCAGATGTCTCTCAGCCCCAGCG
>NW_015164582.1:0-1233 GCF_001447785.1 Gekko japonicus | reverse complement strand
CCTCTTCTTCTTCTTCTTCTTCTTCTTCTTCTTCTTTCCCACTGCACCATCATTTCCCCCCCCCTCCTCTTCTTTGAGTCTGTGGTCCTCTTGTTCTGCATTCCAACACTGGGCACTCAGGAGCTCTGATCGGTACAGTAAACCAGGTCTGGGTCTACTGTGGTCGGTGCCTCATGGAACCCCACAGTTTGAGTTTTTTAAACTGTATTTATTTATTTTATTAGATTTATAGCCCGCTCTCCCCAAAACGGTCTCAGAGCGGGTAACAACATTTAAGAATCACACAGTCTAAAACATTATCATCATTACAATAAATACACTAAATATTAAATACTCACAATAAATACAATAAAATCAAGAAAAGACAACTACTGTACATCTTGTGTTGAGCTCCGTGTTGTGGGGGGCAGGGAGTGGGATTTAAATGTAATTAACATCTGCCTTGAGTCCAAGAGAGAAAGGCAGACTATAAATAGCACAAATAAATATAAATAATGCAAATATATTAACACAGAGTCATAGAAGCACGGAGATGGAAGGGGCCATACAGGCCATCTAGTCCAACCCCCTGCTCAGTGCAGGATCAGCCTAGCTCATCCCTGACAACTGTTTGTCCAGACGCTGCTTAAAGACTGCCAGTGAAGGGGAGCTCACCACCTCCCTAGGCAGCCCATTCCACTGTAGCACAACTGTAAAAAAAAGTTTTCCATAATATCCAGCTGGTACCTTCCTGCCCTTAATTTAAGCCCCTTATTGTGAGGCCTATCCTCTGCTGTCAACAGGAACAGCACTCTGCCCTCCTCTAAGTGACGGCTCTTCAAATACTTCAAGAGAGCAAACATGTCCCCACTCCACCTCTTCCCCAGACTAAACATTCCCAACTCCCTCAGCCTTTCCTCACAGGGCTTGGTCTCCAGACCCCGATCATCCTCATTATCTCCTCTGCACCCACTCCACTCTGTCCACATCCTTTTTGAAGTGAGGCCTCCAGAACTGCACACAAGACTCCAGGTGCAGCCTGACCAATGCAGTGTACAGTGTACATATAAGTAAACATCTGAGGAACTGAGAGGAAAACCTAGAAAGGTGATGAGACCCACATGGTGTGTCGGGGCAGTTCTGTCAAGATCATCAATGTCCCATTCAAGGATGAATTTGAATTTTTTGGGGGTAGATTCATTATTTTGTAGATTTTTTTAAAAAATAACAGTTTTTTGGGGGAAGTTTTACTCT
>NW_015164581.1:0-1915 GCF_001447785.1 Gekko japonicus | reverse complement strand
AACCGCTCTAATGCAGCCCTGAGGCGGTTTAGCAATTCCGTCTCGTTTGACCCAGCAATAAGCACATCATCGAAATATGGGACTACTCCTGGCAACCCTTGTAGGAGACCCTCCATAAGTCCTTGGAATATACCAGGGGTGACATTTACCCCAAGCTGTAACCGATTTACCCGGAAAGCACCTCTGTGAGTCACGATCGTTTGGGCTTCAGCAGCTTGCGAGTCCACCGGCAGCTGCTGATAAGCCTGTGCTAGATAAAGTTTTGCAAATACCAAGGGACGCCAAAATGTGGCTAATCACAGGTACCGGGTAAGATTGTTGTTGCAGAGCCTTATTGATCGTGCACTTGTAATCGGCACATATACACACAGTTCCATCAGATTTAACAGGTGTTACAATCAGGGTCTCCCATTTACCATATGGTACAGGTTCGAGAATACCTTGGGCTTGTCTAATTCTGCCTCTATTTTAGCCTTCGTATACCTTAGGTGGATGGGTAACACGGAGGGATCCAGGTCGAACCTCACAGGTGGACCTGTATACTGACCCAGCCCTTCACCAAAAACCTCTGGGAACTCAGCATAAATGCAATTCCCTTTATTCGCATACACCTTGTTTACACCAGATATAGCAATACCAAACTGACCCACTCACCCTCAGCGAGGGACAACTGTACCTTGCGACCCTTGAACTCCACCTCAAAACTGGCGTGGCCAGCTAGTGGAATGAGCCGCCTCTGGAAATTGGAAAGGTGCGCCGTGGATGGAGTCAGGCAGCGGCGGCTCCGTCATGGGAACAACTATTGCCAAGTCTGCGATGAGATGATGGTCAGCGCGGAACCAGAGTCGACCTCCATGTCGCATGGAACTCGGTCTAGACGAACTGTGACCTGGATCTTCCTGCTTACTCCAGTGTTCAGGACTGTGCTGTGCTGTGTGGTGCAGCTGCAGGAGTCGGTCCGGTGGCAGTTGGCAGACCGTGTGTTGCCGGTGCCTCAAACCCGAGGCCTCGCAGAAGGAGATGACGGTGGCGACCTCTTCTTAGCTTGACAGACCCTGGCCAGATGACCCTGCTTCCCACAGGCATGACAGATGAAATCTCACGCCCAACACTGGTCTCGCTCATGACTGCCGCCGCAGCCAGCGCAAGGGCGCCGCGGTGCAGTTTTCAGTGGGGTCCATTTCTGACGAGTAGCTTGTGTGCAATGGACGTCATCAGCCTCCCCTTTGGAGCTGCTGGTCGATTGGTGGTGTACAGCCTGGTCCTTTCCGGCCTGGAAATGGCACTGATGGACCTCTCGCGTTGACCTCTCGGCCGCTTCGGCAGCGAAAGCCTCTGCATAGGCCACTTCATATGTGATCGCTGTTTTTGCGAACAGGCGCTGTTGAAGCCTCTTGTCCCAAAGGTCACACACGAGACGGTCGTGTAGAGCCTCCTCGAGATTGGCAAAATTGCAGGGTCGGGCTGCCTTCCGCAGGGCCGTTACGTACTCAGCGATGGAATCAGTTGGGCCCTGGCTTCGCTTGTAGAACACGTGTCGACAAGCTATTTGGGACGGCTGTGGCGAGAAGTGGGCCTTCAGCCTGTCCGTGATTCATTCCAGGTCACCGTATGGATGTCGGGGCAACCAGGGATCGGGCGACATCAAAGACGATTGTGCCGTATGAGCTGAGCAGCGTTGCCTTCTTCCATGCCTCGTCCATGATCTTGTTGGCTTGCAGGTGGAACTTGAACCTGGACAGCTATGAGTCCCAGTCTTCCGTTCCTGGTTCGAATGCTTCAAACACTGGGTTGACGGCCATGTCAACGGTTGGTGCAGCCACAACGACTAGTGGTGCCTCAGCTGGTTCGGCCGGGTGTTGTCTCTGTTCTTGCGTCAGTTCAGCGGGGCTCCCTACCCGCTCTTGTATCCCAT
>NW_015164580.1:1350-2131 GCF_001447785.1 Gekko japonicus | reverse complement strand
TACTTACTGCGATCCGGTGGGGGACACATATGTCGTCCCAGGACCATTCCGGTGTGAGCAACAGACGCGCACCATGCCGTCACCAGGAAGTGATGCCGGGCGATGCTCTGGCAATGGGGCTGGAAACTCCCCATTGCCAGAGCGTTGCCTGGCATAACTTCCTTGCGATGGCATGGTGCGTTACAGGGAGGAATGTTTTGGCCGGGGAGCATGTGTCCCCTGCTGGATCGCGGTAACTACTTGGGAACCATAGGTAAGGCCGACCCGGTGAGAGACCATTTTTCCTATCAATTAAACTCTAGCTCAGTTATGAGGGGCTGGGTCTGTGACTGCTGAGCCTAGCGTGGTCCAGTAGTTCAGTATCCCAGCTATGATGTTCCATTTTGTCCATGCCTGGATGGGCTAAGAGATTACTACTATGTATGCTGACCAACTGCAACCCTGTATTTTGGAGAGGTAATTATGAATGGCTGCCTTATGTTTTAGCTAGGCTGGAGAAGTTAAGCTTTATTGTTTTTTTACCCTGCACAGTCATGTCTTGTGTTTCTTGCACCTAAATAAATGAAAACATATTTTACCTTGATATTTTGTGTGTTACTTTTGTTACCAAGGGTGATTTCCCACAAGCGCTGCTCCGTGCTCACTCCTCCCTTTTGCCCCGATGGTACATGTCAATTTCACACAAGCTGCTGTGCGGCTGCATTTTGCCCCGCAGCTTTGCGCGATTTTCCCCGCGTCTACTCAATCCTGTTTTTTGAGGATTGAGTAGACGCGGGGGAAA
>NW_015164580.1:0-954 GCF_001447785.1 Gekko japonicus | reverse complement strand
ATAATAATAATAATAATAATAATAATAATAATAATAAGATGAAACATAATAATAATAATATGTTGCAGTGTGCCTGAGATGAAGTTCTCGGACCTCCTGCCTTTCTTGTTTGCCACTGAGGAAATCAATAAAAAACAACCCCGGATCCTACCCAACATCACTCTGGGGTACAACGTCTATGAAAATAATTTCAGTGCAAGAATTACTTATGATGCAGTGGTAGACCTGCTGTCTGGTGGACAGAAGAATGTTCCAAACTACAGCTGTGGAGGACACAATAATCTCTTGGCTGTTCTTGAGGGGGCCGACTCTGAAACCTCCAAACAGATTTCAACCATCTTAAGCATCCACAAAACACCTCAGGTATGAACTGAGCCAATGTGTGAGGTAAGTCTAATTCCACTGCAGAGAGATCAAAAGAGAGGTACTGAGCACCATAAAGAAGAGACTCTGGAGTCAGAAAATCATTTTGAATGGAGTTGAACACCATTTGAGAGGGTTTTCTTCCTCTGGTACACCCAAACATTTATTTTTTCCTGCTGTGATCTCTGGTCAAAGATCTGATGACTTTTAAATACCATGCAAGAGTCCAGTAGCACCTTAAAGACTAACAAAATTCGTGGCCGGGTAGGAGCTTTGGTCAGTCACCGCTCACTTCTTCAGGTAGAAAGTTCATTCTGTGATACACAGTGATTCTGCCACGGTATTAGATGAAGAAGGATAGCTGTGTTAGTCTGTCTGTAGCAGTAGAAAAGAGCATGCAGACAAATAGAATCAGTTGTAAAGTGGGTAGGCCCTTCCCCATCTCTACAGCTGCATGCCCAGCTGCTGCCTCATGCTGTGACTGCAAGAATACAGAGGTGGCAAAGGCAAGGGATGGACCCTCCCTTCCTTGCCATCATTGCCCCTGGAGTCGCAGCAGGGACACTCAGGCAGCATCCAGAAATTAGCCGT
>NW_015164579.1:0-2136 GCF_001447785.1 Gekko japonicus | reverse complement strand
CTGGCTTCTCTTATGTTCTTATGAACAGTCTGGGGGAGGGGGGGGGGTTGGGACAAGGATCTTCCTTTTCTTGCTTCTAAAACTCTGCAAGCTCAATCGAATTGCAGAACGCTTCCCCACGGGCATTAGCCCCACTGACCTTGATGAAGGGTGGCCGGCGGAACTGGATACCGACGTCTTGGTCCGATTCCATGTAGTAGAGGTTGAAGGTCTCCTTGCAGCTAACCGCCTCCCCTTTGAAGCTCTTGCAGTCCCGGATGGTGAATTTCAGCTCCACATAGGCACGGGAGGAGGTGTCGCCCCGGAAGATCCAGTTGGTGCGGAGCCAGTGGTCTGTGTCGCCCTCTGAGAAGACGCTGCAGTCCTGGTACATGTATACTGGGGTGCCGTTTATCATCACCTGACTTTCACTCCACTACACATGGAGAAGGAAGAGGGAAAAAAGGTCACGTTAAAACTAGTTTCAGCATGTAGCTGTGTAGGTCTGCAACACAACAGCCAGATTTGAGTCCAGTAACATCTTAATGACAATAAGACTTTTGGGGTATCAGCTTTTGAGAGTCAACAATTCCTTCATCAGTTGCCGACCTGCCAGCATTCAACGGGGTGGAAGGGGGGAAATGAGGAAGCACCAAATGGTGTCCCATGATGCAACAATGTCACTTCCATGGGATGCTCTAGGATTCATCCCACGACACAGTGACATCATTTCCAGTTCCGCAGCTGGAAGTGATGTCTTGGCATCGCAGGACGCTAAAGCTACCGGGCCTTCTGGGGGTAACCTGGAAGTGACATCAGTCCTCTCTTGGTTTTACCATAGAGTTTCCATCAATTCCTAGAGATGTGTGACATTACTTCTGGGTTTTCCTGGAAGTGACATCACACCATCGCTAATGGCAATTTTTTCTTTCTCTAGCCAGCCACTGGAGTGCCAGCAGGCACATGACAATCCTACAGGATCCCATTAAAGTATGTCCGTCTCCTGCCCCTACCAGTCTGCCGAGGCTAGTTGTAACAAATTTACAAAAAAAATATTGTGCTTTTAAATACACAGGCCACAACAGTGGAAACTGGGAAGAAGGTGACTTCTAACTTAGGCATTGGGTAGAAGTACTGCCTGCATATTTTTCCTTATAACTCCACAGCTGAAAGGACTATGAATTTACTTCTTGGTGTATCCAGTGTAACCTAAATAGGTATGGAAGAGACCTGAGATGTTTGGGAGGGTCCGGAATTCCTCCCTGTGGCTATAGCAAATCCACATTCGCATAGTGAAACTTAAAAGGGAAAAAAACTCTCCTAGTGCTAGATAAGAACATAAGAGACGCCAATGCTGGATCAGGCCAAAGGCCCATCCAGTCCAACACCCTGTGTCACACAGTGGCCAGAAATACCAGGTGCCATCAGGAGGTCCACCAGTGGGGCCAGGACAGTAGAACCCTTCCCACTGTTGACCCCCCCAAGCACCAAGAAGACAGAGCATCCCTTGCCCCAGAGCCCCTATCTATACCTTGTGGCTAATAGCCACTGATGGACCTCTGCTCCATATGCTTATCTAATTCCCTTTTGAAGCTGTCCATGCTTGTAGCCGCCACCACTTCCTGTGGCAGTGAATTCCATGTGTTAATCACTCTTTGGGTGAAGAAGTACTTCCTTTTATCCGTTCTAACCCAACCACTCAGCAATTTCATGGAGTGCCCACGAGTTCTTGTATTGTGAGAAAGATATTTATTGTATTTTTTTTTTTAAATCGCTGATACAGGTTAGATAGCTTGCCCGCCTCCGGTTGGGAGCTGGAGATCTCCTGGAATTACAACTGACCTCTGACTACACAGATTGCACATTTTTTATTTATTTGAAACATTTATTCCACTTTTCCTGGAGAAAAGGGCTGCTTTGGAAAGTGGACTCTGTGGCATCATACCCTACCAAGGTCTCTCCCCTCCCCAAATCTCACTCACCCAGGCTCCACCCTCAAATCTCCAGATATTTCAGAACCTGGAGTTGGCAACTCTAATTAAAGTATGTTGTGGCTGGCACAAATCCTTGCAATTTTACATTTACATATAACATTTTCAATGATATATGGGCTACTGAGATTATTGCTTTTAGCAGCACATGTTTTAAAACCAGAAT
>NW_015164578.1:1743-2218 GCF_001447785.1 Gekko japonicus | reverse complement strand
TGAACACATTCTGCTCACTGCATACAGACAAACAATGAAACATGTAGGGTTGCCATCCCTCCAATGGGGGCAGGGGGTCCCCTGCTTTCGGGGGTCCCAATCCACTGCCACCCAGCTGGCCAGCAGGGGAGCCCCACCTCCGAGCAGCCCCATCTGCGCCCGACATGCCCGGTGCAATGACATCACCCAGAGGTGACATCATTGTGCAGGGCGCGTCATGCGGGGATGCTCTAGCATTTGGGGGGACACTATGGTAACCATAGAGTTTTCCCTAAATGCCAGAGCATTCCCTGTGTGATGATGTCATTTCCGGGTGATGTCATCGCAGCACACACACTTTGCGCACACACCAGAAGACTCCAAGAAGAAGACTGGAGCCCCCTGCCAGAACGCGTTAAGGACCTGGCAACCCTAGAAACAAGTACTTCTTCACCCAAAGAATGATTAACAAATGGAATTCACTGCCACAGGAGGT
>NW_015164578.1:0-1679 GCF_001447785.1 Gekko japonicus | reverse complement strand
AAGATGTAATAACAACCAAATATCTGCACTGAGTTGCCAGACTGCAGAGAATTGTTCTTCCCTTTACAAATACAGCCCAAGCACCTGCCTTTTTCCCACACTGGTTCCATGTGATAGGGAGAATTCTAAGAAAGCCACAACATCGGGACCGGCATCTAACCAACATGCCCCAATTATCCCAATTACTTCTACAGAGTTTAATTGCTCAGCCAGGCAAGAAGCTGCGAGAAGCCAGAGTTCTTGCTGGGAGACTAAAAGATCTCGACACATATCATGCAAGCCCACACTACGAATCAAGGCCAATGTGCAGGCTCTTTCCACAGAATCACATTGATAAGGAAAGACGTCCTAACACAGGAGGACCACAGCTCTTCTTGTGGTAAAGAGACCACTTAGCATCGACCCACCCACTGCACATTATGTGTTTCTGAAAAGCAGGAGCCCATTTACAGCAAGGCACTTCCAAGAAAAACACAAAAACAAAACAGAGCGTCACATTTTTATTGGGGAGACCTCACCCAAAGTCATTTTCCTTTTGGTTGCTGTTACGTGGATAAAACCTTGTTAATCCTGTTAGTTAACAAGCAAAGTTCTTGTAGAGTCAGTGTTTCAGGCAGAATGAGCCATAAGTCTACTGATTCAGGCCAAATGAATTCCTTGCAGTTGTTGACGTCAAAATGAGATGGATACCTATCGATGGCATCTGGGCACAGATTCACCCCTTTGCTCCAAGGGCAAACTTGTTCTGGAAGGGAAAGTAATGGTGCCAGCCCCAAACAGTGCAAGAAACAGAAACTATACCTGCCCTCTGAAAAGGCAAGGGATACTCAGAGTAGGAAAGCACCCAGACATGGCAGGGAGGCTGGCAGTTGGCCACGCTGCAGGTTTATGGAAACTGACAGAGTAGGAAAGCACCCAGACATGGCAGGGAGGCTGGTAGTTGGTCACGCTGCAGGTTTATGGCAACTGAACCTCCATTGGGGTAGTCACAGTTTGTGAGACGCTGGTCACGGCAAATCAATCACAGGCAATTCACGGTATAAAGTCATTCCAGATGGTGGCCTCCAAAGGAGAGGCCAGAGGAAAAGTCAAGGGCCCAGCGTGGTGATATTCTGCTGATGCACTCTTAGGCCTTCGATAGCTACTTGGCACGGCGGAGGTGTGGGTAGCTCTTGACGGTTTTTGCCACGGCTTCGTCCAGGCTGACCAGGGGCTTGTAGCCCATGTCCCTCTTGGCTCGCTCGCAGCTGTAGTAGTGAAACGTGCCAGCGAGCGCCACCCGCATGGGGGTGAAAGTGGGGTTGATGGTGACGAGGGGGCTCAGCAGCAACACGACCAGGGATAGGAGGAGGGCCAGGTAGTAAGCCAGCCAGTAGGGGATGCGGTACTTGGGAGCTTCATAATTCAGGCCCGTCAGGATCCGAGACATGAATTCCCAGAAGGGGATCGGCTCATCATTCGTGATGTGGAACGCCTGTGAGACAAAATACAAAGCAGTGGGTATGGGTGGGAGGAAGCATTCCAAGCCTTGCAAGCCAACCACTTTAGGCATGTTAGGCTGCCAGACTGAGTCAGATCACTGGTCCATTTAGCTCAGCATTGTCCACTCTAACTGGTAGCCGCTCTCCAGGCTCTCAGGCAGAAGAAGGCCTCTCAAAGCCCATTCTCCAAGATCCTTT
>NW_015164577.1:1814-2153 GCF_001447785.1 Gekko japonicus | reverse complement strand
AACACAAATAAATACAATAAACAGTCATTAAAAAAAAAAAACACAACCCAACATTAAAACACCTAAAACATATCGACAGATAAAACAATACATGCTTCAAGGTGGCGGGGGGTGGGTGGGAATTCCTGCCTTCCCCCCTACCCCCGCGATGTTTTCCCAAAGCGAAACAGCCCCAGTGGAGATTCCCCTCTTTGCAGCTGCAGCAGATCCAAAGAGGGGGAAATAACTCCTCCCCCCCGCGGGGCCATTTCGCCTCAGGAAAAGAGTGTTGGGGGGGGAGGCGGGATCCTCTTCCACCCCCTACACTGTGGTCCTGAGCTGAATCAGGCCCCACAAAGT
>NW_015164577.1:0-1741 GCF_001447785.1 Gekko japonicus | reverse complement strand
CTCATTACGAAAAGCCTCCCGTCGTTTGGTCCCCAGCCTCGAACGGAAGGCAAAACGGGCCTCCCGGTGGTATCAGAAACACATTCCGACCTGCGCTGGTACCGGCTGCAGCCGTATTTCAGAAGCACAGAGACGGCTTCTTGTCGGACACCCAACATTCTCTAGTGTCAGAGAGCATCAAGCCCACCGTTGTTAGACTTGCTGCAGGCCCATTGTTCCCATTTCCTTTCAGAAATAATTATTCTGACACTTCTGACCTCTCTGTCTCCTTTTAACCAGCGCAGATTTGACACTGTCTGCCACAGAAATATGGATACATCCAAATTGCCTCCGCTTTCAGATCCTTTCCCTGTTTTGTTTTGTTTTGTTTTCCGGACGCATTTCTTTTCGGATTCCACACCCCTGCTCCCTTCCGCTCTCACTCGATTCTTTCAGGCCAGTTCTTCAGGCCCACATCACTCATAGGTTATGGACACCTCTATTAAAATTGCTCTCCACTCCGAGAAAGCAAAAGCGGAAGTTGTAATGATATTCTGCAGTTTATTGTATTTCATTTCAATTAATTAGCAGTAGGCTAATTCTTCTTCACTGCTGCAGGAAAAGGTGGTGGCAGCTTCAAGCACAGGTAGCTTCAAGAGGGGACTGGAGAAACATACAGAGCAGAGATCCATGGGCAGCTATTAGCCGCAAGGTCTAGATGGAACACGCTGTCTGGGGCAGTGATGCTCTGTCTTCCTGGTGCCTGAGGGACAACAGTGGGAGGGCTTCTGGAGTTCTGGACCCACTGGTGGACCTCCTGGTGTCCCCTGGGTTCTGGCCAATGCACAACACATAGTGTTGGACTGGATGGGCCACTGGCCTGATCCAACATGTCTTCTCTTATGTTCTTATGTCTGGGGCAGGGATATTCTATATTCTTGGTGTTTGGGGGGCAAGAGTGGGAAGGCCTTTGGAGTTCTGGCGCCACTGGTGGACCTCCTGATGGCCCCTGGGATTTGGCTACCATGTGACGCAGAGTGCTGGACCAGATGGGCCACTGGCCTGATCCAACATGTCTTCTCTTATGTTCTTATGTCTGGGGCAGGGATATTCTATATTCTTGGTGTTTGGGGGGCAAGAGTGGGAAGGCCTTTGGAGTTCTGGCGCCACTGGTGGACCTCCTGAGGGAACCTGGGTTTTGGCCACTGTGTGACACAGAGTAGTGAACTGGATAGGCCATTGGCCTGATCCAACATGGCTTCTCTTATGTTCTTATGTCTTGGGCAGGGATGCTCTGTCTTCTTGGTGCTTGGGGGGGCACAGTGGGAGTGCTTTTGGAGTTCTGGCCCCACTGGTGGACCTCCTGATGGCCCCTGGGTTTTGACCACTGTGTGATACAGAGTATTGGACCAGATGGGCCGTTGGCCTGATCCAACACTGGCTTCTCTTATGTTCTTATTTATTGTTAGGCGGTTAGATTCTATGAACTGTGAGAAGGAGAATGGAACTCTTGCCTTCTTTTCCCTTCCCCCCTGCATGTTTGTTGTTGTTCAGTCGCACAGTAGAGTCCAACTCTTTGCTAGCCCATGGACCAGATCCCGCTAGGCCTTCCTGTCTTTCGCCATCCTCTGAAGTTGGCTCAATTTCATGTTTGTTGCATCGATGACACTGTCCAACCATCTCATCCTTTGCCGTCCCTGGGTATGCTGAATAAGAGTGTCAGAAGGCACCATATTTGAGGAAGGGTGTTGACAAGCTCGAG
>NW_015164576.1:0-2149 GCF_001447785.1 Gekko japonicus | reverse complement strand
TAAAATTAGCTTTTGGGCTGGTTTTATTCCGATGAACAGTCTCTCTCCCCCCCCACACACACACACACCGCTGCACCTCCTCGCTGTAAAAGAGGCTGACAGATCTTCTTCCGAAGGGAGACATGAAAGGCTGCCGCATTAACCAGCCACCCTGCCTGGCTGCCTTTCAGAAGAATGGAACAGGAGAGGCGAGCGGAGCGCAAAAGAGGGGTCGAGCCCCTCTCTAAAGCGACAGTCGAAGGGAAACGGCGCCAAACTCAATCGGGCTGACAAGAGAGCGTGGCAGAGAGGCTGGGCAAAGTTCTCAGCCTCGAGGGCCACATCTGGAAATGGAGAGAGAGCCCCCCCCCCCGTAGAGACCCAGAGTTGGTGTTCTCTTTCATTTCGCCGTGCTCAATGTCCCTCAGCTGGCTGCTGAACAATTGAGGAGGAGGTTCAGCCCGCTAGGAAGCTAAGGCTCCTGACAGGCTGGTCAGCATCCAGAACCTGACAAGGGTTAGTCAAATGCAAGAAAGGGGGCCAATATTAAAAACTTAATGAAGGAAATATATTAAAAATACATGTATGTATTAATCACAATTTTTAAAATTATGTAAGGTCCCAATCACACGTTATGTATAAATAACAAACTATAAGACACAAGGGCTTATCAATCTGACCTGACGCGTTTCGGCCTACATAGGCCTTCCTCAGAGGTCAATGGTGGGGAACATATTGGCTATTATAAAAATATAGTAAAAGGTAAAGGTAAAGGTTCCCTTGCTCGAAAGCCAGTCGAATCCGACTCTAGGGTTGCGGACAGTGGTGCTCATCTCCGTTTCAAAGCCAAAGAGCCAGTGCTGTCCGAAGACGTTTCCGTGGCCATGTGGCCGGCATGACTAAACACTGAGGCGCACGGAACGCTGTTCCCTTCCCACCGAAGTGGTCCCTATTTATCTACTTGCAATTTCTTGCTTTCGAACTGCTAGGTTGGCAGGAGCTGGAACTAGAGGCGGGAGCTCACTCCGTCATGCGGCACCCGGGTCTCGAATTGCTGAACTACTGACCTTCCACAGCCTGCAGTTCAGCGTCTTAACCCCTTGAGCCACCGCAGCTCCAAAATATAGTACAATCATGTAAATACAAAGTATAAATTCAATAAGGACCAGAAGCAAGTTGTTTCAAGATAAAAACCACCAGGCACAGAGTAAAAAGTACAAATGAGGCCTCTAAAAGTACAATCACATGCCAAGTGGTTCTCAGCTATAGACTTCTGGTCCAGGAATCACCTTCCTGTGGTTGTAGAGCCGAATTCTCCTCAAGCAAAGAGCAGTCAGGAGGCTCCTGACAAGCTGGTCAGCAACCAGTGGCCACCATTTGCTACCTAACGTGTGCATGAATCCAGACATTTGTGGTGCCCCAGGATGACAGGAAGACTGTTCATTTCTTTGAAATGCTGTGTCGGAGTTGAGTTTTCCAGATACCATGGACTGCCAAAAAGACAAATTGGTGGTTTCTAGGTCAAATCAACCCTGACTGTTCCCTGGAAGGCCAGATACTGAAGCTGAAGCTCCACCCAAAGAGAAGGGAGCCCTCACTGGAGAAGACCCCGATGCTGGGAAAGACTGATGGTCAAAGAAGACGGGGACGGCAAAGGATGAGATGGTTAGACAGTGTGATCGATGCAACGAACATGAAATGGAGCCAACTCCGGAGGACGGCGGAAGACAGGAGGGCCTGGCGTGATCTGGTCCATGGGGTCGCGAAGAGTCGGACTCGACTGTGCGACTGAACGACGACGACAACTGTCAGATCAAGCCTGAACTCACCCTAGAAGCTAAAATGACTAAACTGAGGCTGTCATACTTTGGTCACAATTGTCCCTGAAAATGGCAATCATGCTAGGAAAAGCTGAAGACAGGAGGAAAAGAGATGGATTGACCGAAAGGGATGGATTGACTCAACATGAGATGGATGGACTCCATCAAGGAAGCCACAAAGGTCTGCAAGACCTGAGAATGGCCGTTCACGAGAGGACGTTTTGGAGGACATTAATTCACAGGGTGGCCATAAGTCAAAAGCGACTTGAGAGCAGTTAACGCGCACACCAGGGGGGGGGGAATCCGCACACCTTCTATTTCGTATGGCCAGAAGCTCTTTGGCACAAGCT
>NW_015164575.1:591-2160 GCF_001447785.1 Gekko japonicus | reverse complement strand
GCATAGCCTTCCAAGCATAACAAGCACCCAAGTTGGCGTGGAGGAAGGCGCGTGGAGCCAGACAGGAGCTGAGAAGGGCCACTGGTGGACTGCGGACCTGGGCCCCGGAGCCAGGGGGCTGGACGGGGCTAACAACTTCTCCTGGGGGCCCAAGGAGACTGGAGAAGGGGGAACATCGAGGCCTGAGAGAACTTCAACAAGGCACCCTCTGGTGGCTGGTTGTGGCAGCTCAGACAAGAGTGCTAGCTGGGATGCTGGGATCGAAGCTGGTGCCCCTGGTGGAAGTTGTGGGGAAGGCCACCTTATAAGCAAAGAAGAGATCCTACCTGGGTCCTTCGATGTTCCTGAGGAATAGAGGTGGATTATATGGTGCTGGACTCTAATAGGGCCTTTAGTAGTATTTTTATGTATTTGTGTAGGAGATGGGAGGGGGATATTGGCTGCTAGAGTGTATGTACTAGGTGCTAGCTGGGTATGTTTTTGATTGTAAGATCAGGCTAGTGAGGAGATGGGGAGGGAAATGGATTCTTGTGTCTATTTAGCAACTGATCAATCGATCTGGTGAAATTAGATAGTTTTTAGCAGCTTGGAGTACTGAGATAGTGGAATCTGGTGGCCGGGCAGTCTGAAGTTTCTAACGGAGACGGCCAGTGGAACAGGATGCTTGAGCGACAAATTCCGGTGCTCTTAGGGAGGGGTAAGTATAGCGGTGGGCCTAGGCAGTTGGAAGATGGAAGGTCACGGAGAACTAAGAGAGCTCGGTGCCCTTCCAGCCTTCGGCCCATCCCAAGGGTGGCTAGCAGTGGGGCCGGGGTTGGAATTCCCCCTCCGTCATTGGTGTTGTGCAATGCCAGGTCCATTAACAACAAGATCACAGTCCTACGTGACTTTGTGACGGGACATCTAGCGGACCTGGTATGCGTGACCGAGACCTTGGTGAGAGATGGGGAGACCCTGAACCTTGCCCAGTTAGCCCATCCAGGCTACTCGGTCCTTCACCAATCACGGAAGAGGGGACGGGGGGGGAGTTGCTATTCTCATTCGGGAGGCTTACTCCTTCAGGACACTCCCATCTGTAGAGATCGCGGGCTTAGAGTGTGTCGGCCTGCTGCTGGGGGCTGAGGAGAGTTTGGTGATTTGGCTGGTGTACCGACCGCCTAATGCACCGGCCGATAGTCTGCCGTCCCTGCTGGAGGCCGTATCAGGCTGGGCGTTGGATCACCCTCGACTTATTGTCTTGGGTGACTTCAACGTCCATGCTGAGGACGCGGCCTCCAGCCGGGCTGCGGACCTAGTGTTGTCCATGGCGGCACTGGGACTCTCACAGTGCGTATCGGCCCCTACGCATCGGGCTGGTCGCATGCTCGATCTGATCTTTGCAGCGGGTGTGGAGGTGGACCGGATCACTGCTGAGGCAGTGCCATGGTCCGACCATCAAGCCCTGAAGGCCCGTCTGAGCATTCCACCTCAACCCTATATAGGCGGCGAGCGTATTCTTGCTCGCCCGCGGAGCTTGATGGACCCGGAGCGGTTCCAAAGGGCTTTGCGGGACCCACGGCCCCCTGGCGG
>NW_015164575.1:0-293 GCF_001447785.1 Gekko japonicus | reverse complement strand
TTTTGCAGATAAAGTCTTGGTGCTCCGCAGTGCCCTCCCCGCCACAGTTGAGCCAGTGAGTGAACTTGAGGCCCCTTGCACGTCTTCGGTACCGGGTTTAGAGTGTTTCAATCTGCTCAGTCTGGACGAAGTGGACAGATTGCTCATTTCTGTACGCCCAACTACATGCGACCTTGATCCGTGCCCCTCCTGGCTCATTAAAGCGAGCCATGGGGAGCTACGAGGCGCTGTGCGGGATATTGTTAACACGTCCCTTTCAGAAGGACGTTTCCCGACTGCGCTCAAGGAAGCGA
>NW_015164574.1:1933-2164 GCF_001447785.1 Gekko japonicus | reverse complement strand
ATATCCCTGTTGATTCCTATCATACTACACTCCAACCTCTCACGTCTGGATAAGCCAGAAAGCTATATTAAATGGAAAGAAAAAGGGATTTAGAGAATGAGAGATCTTTACGTAGACGGGACTCCCTTTACTGTGATGCAATCAGAGGTCATTTCGGGGGGGAACGCGGGGGAACACAGTTCCCCTGGGTGAGGTGCAGGGGGGCGGGGCACATGACGAAGCCCCGCCCCC
>NW_015164574.1:0-814 GCF_001447785.1 Gekko japonicus | reverse complement strand
TAAATTTAATAATAAATAAATAAATAAATAAAATAACATGAGAGAAAGATATCAGAATAAAGATTGAGCAAAATATTTGGAATAAGATATGGTTTACCCAAACAAGGAAAACTATATCAATAGCTCTTAGAGAGAACTTGAAATTACTGCACAGGTGCTATTTCACACCAGTTTGCCTTGCAAGAATAAGCAACACAAATAATTAAAAAATGCTTGAGAAAGTGTAATCAGCAAGATTATATTCACATGTTGTGGCACAGTTCTGGGAGAAAATTTTTGCAGAAATGGCAAAAAATTCACATCAAACCATTTGTGTTACACCAGCTTTGGCCCTATTAACAATATGGGAGAAACAAAATTAAAAGGTGACTTCTAAAAGACTAATAGTGGCACACAGGACAGTTGCTAAAAGTTGGAAAGCTGCAGAATTATTAACATTACACTCATGGTATTCTGAATTATGGCAGATTGCAATAGCTGAAAATTAACAAATCAAATTAGAATAATCAAATCCAAAGCCAAAACTGTAGACTTTTTGAAACATGGCATGATTTTATTTCATACACAACCAAGAACAATACTCAAAGTATGTTTAAACCCTTCCTCAGATTATGGGACAAAGTTAAGTAAGCCTCTCTCTATACTTTAATCATGTTGTAACTATACATTAATTATGCATGTTTATAGGAAAAGAAAAAAGAAGGGAAAAGAATTCCTTCTCTTTGTACTTATGCCGAATGTTTAGCTCTCTACCAACGCCTTAATTTGCATGTTTTTTACTTTTCTTGTTATGTGTACACTGTAGGTTGTTCTT
>NW_015164573.1:381-2165 GCF_001447785.1 Gekko japonicus | reverse complement strand
TGGCCCCACCCCAATGATCTCCATCAGCTGGAGTTGCCAGCCTCCGGGTGGTAGCTGGAGAGTTCCCTGAGATCACAACAGATCTCCAGGGGGTGGAGATCAGTTCCCCTAGACCAAGTGGCTGCTTTGGAAGGCAGACTGTTCGGCATTATACCCCATACAGAAGTCCTTCCTCTCCCCAAACCACACCCTCCTCAGGCTCCGCCCCCAAAATCTCCAGGTATTTCCCAACCCAGAGCTGGCAACCCTATCGAAGAAGACTGTGTTCTCCTCAATACGAGGTTAGTTTTGTTACTGGATTGCTTCTGCAGGCCGAAACGCAGTGGCTGTCTCTGGAGGTTTGAGGGAAGATTCTACAGAGCCAGTTAAGTGTGCGGACTCTAATCTGGGAGAACCGGGTTTGATTCCCCACTCCTCCACTTGCACCTGCTGGATGACCTTGGGTCAGTCACAAGCTCTGGCACAGCTGTCCCTGAAAAAGAGCAGTTTGTGTCAGAGTTCTCTCAGCCCCACCCACCTCCCAGGGTGTCTGTTGTGGGGAGGGGAAGGGAAAGGAGTTAATTTGCTTTCCCCCCCGGTGGGCTGGATTATGTATTACTTTTTTCCAGCACAGAAATTATTTTCCATATCAATCATAAAACATGAATTACTCTTTTATTAAGCCTTGTATATACAAAGTTGTTATTTTATGGAGATTGGGGAACCAAGTATAGGCACACTGCAACCACGTGCTGGGCCTCATCATGCAGATCTGTGCAGACAAGACAGCCCCAGCTACAAAGTGTCACAGTGCCAAAGCATTTGGAAGAGGATAAGTGGTGAATGAATTTATGCAGCTGTGCAGGAAGAGCATGTTCTTTAGATTTAATTATAAATTACTACTTCAGGCTAAACTAAGGGAATGGTGGTAAAAAAAGGCCATCAAGTTGCAGCCAACTTGGGGTGATACCATAGGCAAGAGATAAAAAGAGATGGTTTGCCATTGCTTTCTTCTGTGCAGTCACCCTGGACTTTGTTAGTGGTCTCCCATCCAAGTACTAACCCTTCTTAGCTTCCAAGCTCTGATGAGATCAAACTAGTCTGGGCTATTTAATTATTGTTTGTAGATTAACAGGCGCTTTTGTGACTGCTTTCTTGTTATTAATGCCATGTTGATTGATTGGTAATATTTTATCTGTTGTAAACTACTGGGGTGGGGATATAAAATGTGTTAAATACAGAAACACAATCAAAATATATCTAGGTGGATATTACAGCAGTGAGGCTTGTATCTGATCACTCCGTTCAGTCAAGATTGAACTCTTGCTGCAGTTCAAGGGGCCGTCTTCTAGTGGTGGGGGGGAAGCTTCAAACTGTGCTGCATGAAGTGGTAGGATACAAGACAGTGGGAGTCTTAATGGAAATGTTGTTACCGTTTCTACTTCACTAGCTAAAACACTTTGGAGATTTCGTCAGTGTCAGCCGTAGATCAGTACAGCTCAGAAGGTGGTATATGTTAATACCCTTGTTAATTTCATACCATTATTGTCAGGTTGCAGCTAAATCGATAGCTTTTGACCAGAGTTTGAAACCTGCTTGCAGTGGTTAATGTTGGATAGGACTGGAGAGGCCCAGGTTCAAATGTCTGCTCAGCCATGATATTCAGTAGATGACTGTAGGCCATTATCTCCTGTTTAGCCTGGGAAAGAGAAGGCTTAGAGGGGAGATGATTGCAGTCTTCAAGTATTTGAAGGGCTGTCATGTAGAAGATGGAGCGGATCTATTCTCTCTTGCTCCGGACTGCA
>NW_015164573.1:0-357 GCF_001447785.1 Gekko japonicus | reverse complement strand
CGTTACCGGCTAAATAGCAGGAGAAACTTCCTAACTGTCAGAGTGGTTGAGCAGTGGAACGGACTGCCTCGGGAGGTGGTGGAGGCTCCTTCACTGGACATTTTCAAGTGGAGGCTGGACGGCCATCTTTCGGGTATGTTGTAAGGCTCTCTTTCAGCTTTGCTCCTGCAGAGGGCAGAGGGTTGGACTAGATGACCTGCAAGGTCCCTTCCAACTCTAACATTCTACAATTCTATTAATGATACATGAATATGCAAACAGTCATTTAGCCCCTTTGTATCTTGCTGTCCCCTCCATAGAACTGGATGTGCTGGTGGCTTTCCGATGTTTGTGGAGGAACAGGGACCCGGGACCACC
>NW_015164572.1:1442-2165 GCF_001447785.1 Gekko japonicus | reverse complement strand
AAAGAGCAGGAAAGAGGAGCAAGGCAGCAACCAGGTGCTGGCTTGGAATTGATGCCTGGCTTAGAGAAAGGCAGAGATTTATGGGATAGCTTCAAGGCTGCCCATCCCTGTCCTCCTTGAGCTTGCAAACTAATGTGTTCCCCCATACAACTGCTTTAAGCCTTTGCCAACACCCCAAGAAACTTATCTTTGAGAAAATCAGAGACAAAATTCTGCACAGGCTGGACACTGGAGCCAATACGAAGCCCCCAGCTTTGCCCGCCTGCCTTGTAAAGCTCAGTGTCTCCAAAATGCACACCAGCCCCACAAAGCTAGCCATAAGGGGCAACAGGACATCAAGCCCATTGTCCCTGGAGAGGCAGGGTGCAGAGGCGTTAGGATGGCATGGGCTGGGGAGCAGTCCCCTCACACCCACCTGCAGCCCACTTCTGAGCCTAGCCAGTGGCATTCACATGGCTGTGATCAGAACACACTCCCCTGCCTGCCTCCCCAGGGGCCAGCCCAGGCAAACAGCAGCTTTCCAGTGAGAATGCAGGCAAGGATGAGGAGGGGCCCACATTTCCACCCACTGCACAGATATGAGCCTAATAGCCCAGCCTGAAGCGCAGCATGGGCAAGGGAGTCCTCCAGGGAGTCCTCCAGGAGCTACAACACTCTAGGTTTCCTACTCTATGCCTACCATAGAGATCAGGAGGAGGAAATGCTAAAGCATCACATGACACC
>NW_015164572.1:0-651 GCF_001447785.1 Gekko japonicus | reverse complement strand
AATTTTGGAACATAAGAGCTAGTGACGTTTGCTGAGACATACCATCTATCATTAGGGATCGTTGAACACCAATTAATTCAGCTCACATTTTGCTTGTCCATTGTGAGCAGGGAGCCAATTTTTCATTGAGCAGTTTGGAGTCTTTTGGCAAATTGCTTTCTGTATATGCAAACAAGATAGAGCAGTGTTATTGGTAACATTATATGCATGTTTCTTTACTTTTTTACTTCATTTATATTCCACTGTTCTTCTTAATGCTGATGTCACACCATTGCCCAAGAGTGATTTTTTAAAAAATATTATTTTTCTCTAGATGCAGAATCACCCCAGGATCAAGCAGTCATTCCAAAGAAGTGCTGAAAGGGAGAGGAGAGTGATGGGTGGGTGGTGGGTGAGGGGGAACAGCAATGGCTGGGGATGAAATTGCAGGGGGAGGGATAGCAGATGGGGGACTCAATGCTGGAAAGGGTTGTGGGGGAGGGAAGAAGGTGGAATTGGGGGGATACACTGAGGTGCAGCCCCCAAGTCACTGCCTTGGCACATGGGGGGGTTCATGCCTTTCAGCAGGCACCAGTCTAGACACCATGGTAATGGCCCCGTTAGCTCCACCCCCTCAGTTCAGGCCCCAGAGGATGCTGTGAAAATAGTAAA
>NW_015164571.1:723-2168 GCF_001447785.1 Gekko japonicus | reverse complement strand
CGCAGTTGCGTCGCCCCGACTCTGCCTCCATCTGATCTGGTCGTCGCCTAGATCGCCCGGTTCTGCCGCCATTGTTCTTTCGCCTCCGCCTTTCTCACCGCTGCCACCGTCAACACTCCTGGCACGAAACCAGGAGGAGGGTGCCCCCTGCCAACTATGGCAGGCATTAGCATAATAGGCCACACCCAACAGCAGGAACTCATTAGCATATTGGGCCAGACCCCTGACAGCACAGCTCATTCGCACATTAGGCCGCACCCCCATGTTACCAGAAGTGTGGTCATCCAGCCACACCCACCTTTTGCTTCTTCTTCTGTTTACCTTGTTTGTTGTCAAAACCCAGGGCCTTTTTTTGTAGCAGGGACTTGTAGCAGGGACTCCTTTGCATGTTAGGCCACACACCCCTAATGTAGCCAATCCTAATGAGTTTCTGCTGTTGGGTGTGGCCTATTATGCTAATGAGTTCCTGCTGGGCGTGGCCAACTCAGGAGCCAGCCGGAACTCTGTTCCTGTGCGCTCCTGCCCCAAAATAGCCCTGGGTGTCATCTCCTTGAATGAGAGGCCTCTCATTGTCTTAACCCGGGAGCTGCCCTCTGACCCTTCCTCTCTCCCTTTGTTCTCTCAATCTCACTTCACATGGCCTTCCATGGAGTCACATGTCTCTACAGGTCTCTCCTGTAGAGGCAATGCCCTCTTACTCTCACATACATGATGCCAGATAAGCTTGCCATCTGTGATAGAGAAAGTACTCTATAGATTAAGCTTCTTTCTCTCCTTTGGACTGCAACCTGAATGTGAACGGGATCTACTTGAATAAATATAAGTTTATCTTTTTTGC
The DNA here is from genome assembly GCF_001447785.1 of Gekko japonicus. Lineage (NCBI taxonomy): Eukaryota > Metazoa > Chordata > Lepidosauria > Squamata > Gekkonidae > Gekko > Gekko japonicus. Next base: position 1,330 of record NW_015164571.1, on the reverse strand, counting down.
AATCTACTTCTTGGGAGATTTATTTACTGCACTCAGTAGTATCCTAGAATCACAGAGTTGGCAGGGGCCATCCAGGACATCAGTGCAGGATCAGCTTAGAGCATCTAGGCCCGCAGCCAGGACTTTTTAAAGTCGGGGGCATTTAAATTTCTTAGGGACATGGGCTAATCAAATTAAAGGAATACCTGGCTCCTTCCCCACACCTGCTGCCACTTGGGGGGGGGGCTAGGCTGGATGGGAAGTCGGGGGGCCTTGCCAATAAGTCAGGGGGCCTAGCCCCAAGACGCCCCACTGTAGCTACAGGCCTGAGAGTTAGGGTTGCCAAATGTTATTTACTTACCGGCGGGGGAGTGTTCGCTTGGTCTGGGAGCTGGTCGTGGATGTGTGCGCATATGTGCGAAGCGCGCGCGCGCGCCGCCAGAACATCACCGGAAGTGACGCAGGACGTAGGGCACGTTGGGGGCATGGCCCCTGACGATCTTGGCCACGCCCTCAATGTGCCCTACGTCCTGCGTCACTTCCGGTGATGTTCTGGCGGCGCGCGCGCGCGCTTCGCACATATGCGCACACATCCACGACCAGCTCCCAGACCAAGCGCACACTCCCC
>NW_015164571.1:0-395 GCF_001447785.1 Gekko japonicus | reverse complement strand
TCCCAACTCCCTCTGCGTTTCCTCACAGGGCTCGGTCTCCAGGCCCCCGATCATCCTCGTCGCTCTCCTCTGCACCCGCTCCATTCCATCCACATCCCTTTCGAAGCGAGGCCTCCAGAACTGCTCACGATGGCTGTGATCACCCACACTAAATAATCCACTTTCGATCCACTTTCCATGCACTTTCCAACTGGATTTTACTGTGTGAACTGGCAAAATCCAGTTCGAAAGTACATTGAAAGTGGATTGTTTAGTGTGTATGATCTCAGCCAATATTCCAGGGCAGGTGCAGCCTGAGCTTATGTGTACAGTGAGACTACAACATCTTATGATTTGGATATTACTTCAGATACTTCGAGTGAGCATTCCTGTCCCCCCTCAACCTCCTCTGCCTC
>NW_015164570.1:468-2178 GCF_001447785.1 Gekko japonicus | reverse complement strand
GGGGGGGGGCACAAGTGGGAGGCCCGGAGGGGTCCCGTGGGCCAGTGACCTTGGGCTGACCTCTCCCTCTCTTGGCTGAGCCAGGCCCAGGTCTCCCCCTGTATGGACCGGATGCCGTGGAGCTCCCGGCGTGGCCTGAGTGTGTCCCATTTTTACGTGGAGCCCAAGCAAAATGGAGACGGAGACTGTCCGGCAGCCTCGAGGCAGTTGTGCTGGCTGGCTGGGGGAGGGGGGAGGAGGAAAGCAAGCGCCCGCCCGCCCCAGCGTTCTGCGTGTGTCCTTGCAGTGGAAAAAATGTGCTCTCTCTTTTGGAGCGCTCTGTGGTCCCCTTTTCCAGAGAAGGCGGCTTAGATTAAACCCAGCTGCTGAAGGGCGGGACGGCACCTGGCGGAGGGGCGGCCTGGGAGAGGGAAGCCAGCAGAGCGGCAGGCCAGGGCTGCCGCAGGAGGAGCTTTGCCCGGCCGGAGCAGGCAGGCTGCACGGGAACAGGCGGCCAGCAACTCCTGGGTCGGACTCGCCCACTGAAGCGGCCACCAGCAGCCACCCAGTCCCGCCTTGCTCCGTGGCAACGGGAGATTCTGAGCGGAGCAGCCTGGCCTGCCGTAAGCGGAGAGTTGGGTCCAAGGGGTCAAGAGTCCCGCAGCGACCAGATCTCAACAACAATCCTTCAAAAGGTTCAAGTTTATTGAGTACAATAAAGGCAGGTCTTTCAGCCTTTCCTCCTAAGACCTGGACTCCAACCCTCTCACCGTCCTGGTTGCCCTCCCCTGGACACGCTCAAGCTGGTCAACATCCCTCCGACAATGTGGTGCCCAAAACTGGACACAGGATTCCAGGTGAGGCCTGACCACAGCAGAATAGAGTGGAACGACCACCTCCTGTGATCTGGACACAAGGCTTCTTCTGTGGATGCATCCCATGATTGCAGTAGCTTTCTTCGCAGCCACATCGCACTGCAGGCTCGTGTTTAGCTTGGGATCAACCTCCGCAGCTGGAGTTATTGGCTTGAGGGTGGGTGTGAAGTGCCAGGTGGGATTCAAGTGGCCAGAGTCAGGCAAGTGGCCAGCAGTGGGCTGGGCATGGGTAGGGTAGGGATAGAGCCAGAGTCCTGCCCCTCCCCGGAGCTGGGATTCATCCCTTCAGAGACCCCGCTTGGCATTTCGTGCCAGGCTAACTCCACTTAAGTGCCTTTGTGGCAGCGGCGGCAGCTGGCCTCCATCCAAGCCCCCGCTTGGTCCCTCGAGTCCTTTTGAAGCCCAAAAGGCTTTGCAAGAAAGGAAAGGGGGGGAAATCCCGCCTCCTTGGCTTTTGGCTGCCCCTTCCGCCTTCCTAAAACAAGTCTCTTTAATGTCTCTGGGCACCAAACTCCAGTTCCTGCGGTTAAGAGGAACCAGGCCCCTCTTTTGAGAAGGCCACAAAGCCTTGGGGGGAGGGGGAGGGGAGATGCTCCAAAGGGCTCTGTCGAGGCTGGGGGCGAGTGGGCGTCCACGTGGCAAATGAGGTTCAACGTGGGCAAGGGCAAAGGAATGCACGTTGGAGCCAGAAAATCCTAACTATAAATATACCTTGATGGGGTCCCAACTGGCGGAGAATGAACAAGAGAGAGATCTTGGAGTCATGGTGGGTAACTCACTGAAGATGTTGAATCAGTGTGAGACTGCAGAAGAAGAAGAAGAAGAAGAGGAGGAGGAGGCGGGGGGGGGAGGGGAG
>NW_015164570.1:0-331 GCF_001447785.1 Gekko japonicus | reverse complement strand
CAAGGACAGCTCTTGCCAGAACTATGGCTTGCCCAAGGTCATCCAGCCAGGTGCAAGTGGAGGAGTGGAGAATCAGACCCGGTTCTCCCAGATTAGAGTCTGCGCACTTAACCACTACACCAAAAAAATAAAAGAAAAAGAGGCAAATACTGTGCTGGGGATTATTAGGAGGGGGACTGAAAACAAATCAGCCAGTATCATAATAATGCCCCTGTATAAATCTATGGTGCGGCCTCGTTTGGAATACTGTGTTCTGTTCTGGTCACCGCACTGCAAAAAAGATACTAGAGCACTGGAAAAGCTGCAGAAAAGGGTGACTAAAATTATTAAG
>NW_015164569.1:2031-2186 GCF_001447785.1 Gekko japonicus | reverse complement strand
TTTACCGACCAAAGCGGAGAAGATCCTACAGCAGTCATGGTCAGAAGAGAACTGGCGGGATCGTCGTGCCCTTCCCTTGGTCATGTGCAGTGGGGCTGGCGCGTGACGAGGGGGCGGGCACGAAAACCCCTTTCACTTTCAAGAGGAACCGCTCG
>NW_015164569.1:0-420 GCF_001447785.1 Gekko japonicus | reverse complement strand
GGCGACGCTCTGGTAATGGGACTGGAAACTCGATGGTACCATCGAGTTTCCAGCCCCATTGCTAGAGCGTCGCCCAGCTACGTGCCTACGTCACGTTTGGGTGACAGAATAGTGCAACGCCTGAGTTTCCCCCGTGGGAATGCCCCACACATGTGACAGCTGGCGACGCTCTGGTAATGGGACTGGAAACTCGATGGTACCATCGAGTTTCCAGCCCCATTGCTAGAGCGTCGCCCAGCTACGTGCCTACGTCACGTTTGGGTGACAGAATAGTGCAACGCCTGAGTTTCCCCCGTGGGAATGCCCCACACATGTGACAGCCATCCAGGCCTTACTGCACTCCCCCCCGAAACTCTAGAGCAAAGGAGGTTTGAGAAAGACAGGAGAAAAGCCAAGGGAACCCCAAGAAGTGCACTAATG
>NW_015164568.1:0-2114 GCF_001447785.1 Gekko japonicus | reverse complement strand
AGTGCATGTCAGCGTTTAAGATACTTTTCATCAAATGATATGCTTCCTTTAGCCTCCTTGGAGGTAGAGAAAAGCAGACCTTCAGTATTTTCATTAACCAGACCAGCTGGCAATACCTGCCTGCAGGGTCAGCTCCAGGTTTCAGTGGGTCCCAGGAAAAGAGGGGCTGGAGAACCCCCTCCCCTCTTCTGCTCAACAGGGGTCATTTTGTAGAAAAAGAGGTGCATGCGCTCATTAGCATAACTCATTTGCATATGCCACACCCCCTGACATCACCGGAGGTGTGTCAGAAGGCAACACCCACCGCTCAGGCTCCGCTGGACTGTTTTGGATTGCTAGCTATGGGGGGGGGAACGTGCACATCTGCCCTCGCAGAGGAGGGAGAGCTTGTACCTGAATAAGACTTGGTCTTCAAGGTGCCACTGGACTGTTTTGGACCGGGGGGCTGGGGGGGGAGCTCTGCAACTTACCTGGCTGCTTCTTGCTCTGACTGAGGGCTGTTGGGAGCAGGGGGTGGGGCTTGTTGCATGTGCCCGCCCCCTGGGCTCTTTACTGCCGGAGCTCCGCTCCTGTGCGCTCCTGCAAGAAATGACCCCTGATTGTGGTTCCCACTCCCACCTCCCTGCCCACCTCCCCGAGTTCTCCTCCCCAATGGCCTAACCAGCCACCCTCCCCCCACCCCCTGACTCATTTCCCAGCCCTACCTGTGCTCACGCACCCGTCCTTCTTTGACTGTGCTGGGAAGTGGAGGCTGGAGGGTGGGAGGGCTCACAGCAAGCAGGCAGGGAGCGAGGGAGGTGAATGTCGGGACGTAGGGATGCCAGCCTCCAGGTGGGACCTGAGGATCCTTTGAAATTACAGCTTATTTCCAGGAGAAAAAGATATCAGTTCCCGTGGAGAAAATGGAGGCTTTGGAAGGTGGACTCTATGGCACTGTACCCCACTGAGGTCCCTGTCCTCCCCAGGCTCCATCCCCAAATCTCCAGGAGTTTATTTATTTATTATTGCCAGTTTGGTGTCGTGGTTAAGTGCGCGGACTCTGATCTGGGAGAACCGGGTTTGATTCCCCACTCCTCCACTTGCACCTGGCTGGATGAGTTTGGGCAAGCCGTAGCTCTCATAAGAGCTGTCCTTGAAAGTGCAGTTTCTGTCAAGAGCTCTCTCAGCCCCACCTACCTCACAGGGTGTCTGTTGTGGGGAGGGGAAGGGAAAGGAATTTGTAAGCTGCTCTGAGACTCCTTTGGGTAGTGAAGGGCGAGGTATAAATCCAACCTCCTCTTCTATTTATTTATTTATTGAATTAATTTCTATCCTGCTTACATAGGATATTACACAGGTGAAACAAATTTAGATACAATCATAACCAGGGCTCTTATTGTAGAAAAAGCCCAGCAGAAACTCATTAGCATATTAGGCCACACCCATGACAGCACAGCTCATTAGCATATTAGGCCACACCTCCGTGTTGCCAGAAGTGTGCTCATCCAGCCACACCCACCTTTTGCTTCTTATTCTGTTTACCTTGTTTGTTGTCAAAACCCAGAGCTTTTTTTGTAGCAGGAACTCCTTTGCATGTTAGGCCACACACCCCTAATGTAGCCAATCCTAATGAGTTTCTGCTGTTGGGTGTGGCCTATTATGCTAATGAGTTCCTGCTGGGTGTGGCCAATTTAGGGGCCAGCCTGAACTCCGTTCCTGTGCGTTCCTGCTCAAAAATAGCTCTGAATAACAATATAAGTATAGAACATTACAAAGTGCTAGCGTTAAGATGATTCATATGCAATGGCGGGCATGAACAGCATCCAGCAAACAGGCAGTCAGCTCCCATCGTAGTTTGGGTTATATCGGCTGCTAAGAATAATGTTAATATTGATGTTAATATTGATGTTCACCTTGGGGCCGGGGCCTCAGTTGTATGGTGTGGCTCCCTAGTCAAAGGCCTGGTGGAAGAGCTCTGTCTTGCAGGCCTTGCAGAACTGTAAAAGGTCCCACAGGGCCCTGATGTCTTCAGGGAGCTCATTCCAGCAGTGTGGAGCTGCCACTGAGAAGGCCCTGGCCCTCGTCACAGCCAGACTGGCTTCTCTGGGGCCTGGGAGGGCCAGATGGGTTTGGGA
>NW_015164567.1:837-2188 GCF_001447785.1 Gekko japonicus | reverse complement strand
TCCAGAAGAACAGTCTCTGTAAACTGGTTGATCCGCTTCCATACTGAGAATCCTCTGTTCCGCATTGTCATTTTTGTCCCTCGTTGGTCCCTATTGCTTCAGGGCCCCCCCAAAAAATGTGTTTTGCTCTCTCTGGTAGTCCCAGAGGGAGCAGAAGCCAGGGGTCATTTCCTGCAGGAGCGCACAGGAGCGGAGCTCCAGCAGTAAAGAGCCCAGGGGGCGGGTACATGCAATAAGCCCCACTCCCTGCTCCCAGCAGCCCTCAGTCAGAGCAAGAAGCAGCCAGGTAAGTTGCATCAGGCTGCCAGGTAAGTTGCATCCCCAGTCCAATACAGTCCAGTGGCACCTTTAAGACCAAGTTTTATTCAGGCACAAGCTCTCCCTCCTCTGCGAGGACAGATCTGCATGTCCCTCGGCCCCCCCCCCCCCCCCCCCGATAGCTAGCAATCCAAAACAGTCCAGTGGAGCCTGAGCGGTGGGTGTTGCCTTCTGACACCCTTCTGACACCCTTCCGGTGTTGTCAGGGGGTGTGGCACATGCAACTGAGTTATGCGAATGAGTTATGCTAATGAGCTCCTGCACCGCTTTTTCTATGAAATTACCCCTGAGCAAAACATATGTGGAAAATAGGGGAGAGGACTCAAAGCAATAGGGACAAAAGAGTGACAAAATGACTCCACTCAAGTCCTGTTTCTGTGTTCCACACAAGGAGACTTCTCCCCATGCCTTGAATAGGTGAGGTTCTGACACTCCTTTGCCAGATTCACTGTCTCCACCCCAAGTCTGTCATTTGCCGAGGCCACAGCACGCTTGCTCTGCTCCAGAGGGGGCTTATCAGACCCTCTTTCTCTCCAGGGTCTCTCCCTAGGAGTTTGCTCTTAACTCTTCCCCCCCCACCGCCCCCCGGCTCCAACTCCAACTGACCCACACCAACTCCTTCCCACTTGGATTTTTCAAACGGCTCAGTGTTCCATTCCACAGGAAGCTGCCTTCGCCCAGTCACAAGGAGCTCCGCGAACTGTTCGTCATTTTTTTTGCTAGCTCACCCTTTCTCAGGCAGCGTAGCTTAAAAACCTGCAATTGCTTGCCGTCCATCACAGATAACGATTACACAAGTGAATGATCTGATTTCCAAACAGTCGAAACTGTCATGTGTCTCACGTTGTATCCACGCCAAGGGTCATTTCCTGCAAAAGCCTACAGGAGCGGAGCTCCGGCAGTACGGAGCTCAGGGGGCGGGCACATGCAACAAGCCCCGCCCCCTGCTCCCAGCAGCCCTCAGTCGGGCCATGAGGAGCAAGAAGCAGCCAGGTAAGTTGCAGAGGGCCCAGGCCACTGGCGGCTGGGCCCT
>NW_015164567.1:0-698 GCF_001447785.1 Gekko japonicus | reverse complement strand
CCCCCTCGTTCCCCCCCCCCCCAAATACCTAGCAATCCAAAACAGTCCAGTGGAACCTGAGCGGTGGGTGTTGCCTTCTGAGTTATGATAATGAGCTATGCTAATGAGCTCCTGCACCTTTTTTTTCTATGAAATGACCCCTGATCCACGCCATATGTAACTGCTGATCCCCAAGGCAGCTTACAATAATACTTAAAACACCCCCAAGCTAAAACCAAAAATAAAATAGTAAACTGCAAATCTGGCCTCCTCACGGCTCTAGAATAAGCCTGCCATTCAAGTTTTAATACATTATTTAACAGCATGCGCTCAGTTTTATCGCATTAAACAATTCCCAAACATTTTAAAGCTCATTGAGGGAGTTTTCTGCAAATACTAATATAACCGTGAATATTTTGGTAGAAATCTATTTCACGCCATTTAAAATACACAGTAAAGGGTCGGATAGTAATTGCACATGAAACAGTGAGAAACCAATGTGGGGAGAGAGTTATTACACCAGAGAGGGACTGTGAAACCTGGTTCCCATCCTGGCATAGCCATGAAATGTAAAGGGTGACCTCGAGCTAGATCACACTCTCACAGGCTAACCTACCTTGCAGGGTTGTTGTGAGGATAAAATGGCGATGAGAAGAACCATGTACATCACCCTGAGCTCCTTTTACCAATTACACAAGAGAGCCAGTTTGGTGTAGTGG
>NW_015164566.1:412-2197 GCF_001447785.1 Gekko japonicus | reverse complement strand
ACAGAGCTGAGGCTCTGCAGTCTTGTCTTGCTCTTACTGAAATCACAAAGTTGAGCTTATCATGAGACTCGAGCCTGCTCATCCATGGAACCCACTATTTAACACCTTCAAAACTACAGATTCCCAATTCTTAGGACACCAGCTCCTAATCATTCACTAATGAAATATCAGTGGGCCATCCGGGACTCTTAATAAGCAAAACAGGCCTAACTAAGGACTGGGTGCTTCTCTGGGGGAGAGGGGTGGCCGGGCCCCCCCCCCCCCCCCCGGAGCCTTGGCAAAAGGCTCCTAGCCATGGGGATTTTGAGGGGCAACCTCTTCACCAGTGCGATGTTGGGGAATTGAGGCGCTCCTCCACCCCGACGGTCCTGCCGCTGAGTGTCTGTATGGATCTAGAGCTGCTGACCGGGACAAGTGTCAGAGATCGAGCATTTTAAACGTGTTCCGAGTGAGGTCATATGATCAACAATGAACAGTGAGTTGGGTTAAAGCGAATACAGGAATTTAAAAAGGAAGCTTCCCCCCCCAGGAATGGCGAGAAAAGCGAGTGTGGGAGGGGGCCCTCCCATACACATGAACTAAAAAATGATATACCAAGGGGGGAGTGGAAGAAAAAGCATTGAAATCTGTTTTGAGAGACTTACCAGAGCGTGGATAGGTGTATGGGTGATTTTCAGAGACTTCAGCAAGTTTTTACAAAAATAAGCAATCCATAATGATGGTGGGGAAGAAGGCAGAGAAAGACATACTAGCAAAAGTGAAACCAGCGGGGAGCCCTCGACTGGAAGAGGTCACTGAGTTCTCAAAAATGTTGGCAGATTCCTTCCGCCCTCTGCTGGACCAGATGACCAACATCAAACAACAGCTGACAACTTTAAATCAGAACCTTGCAATTCAGCAGCTCCAACTGACTGAAACTTTAAAAACGACAAAGCAAACAGCTGAGAAGGTGAAGGAAATAGACACCAACACTAAACAAGTTAAGAAAAGGGTGCAAAAGCTGGAAAAGAAGCAAGCTTCGGAAGAATCTCAACTTTTACAGCTGCAAATGGAGAAAGCAAATTTGGTCCTCAGGTTTCAAGGGGTCCCAGAATTAAAAAAATGAGAATCTAAAGCAACCCTTGAGTGAAGCATTAGCCCCAGTTACAGATTTGAAAGCGGAATATCTTGCAAACGAAATGGATGTGGTCTACAGGTCCTATTCCATGTATATCAAGAAGAATAATCTGTCTGGGGAGATAGTGGTAAGATTCTCGAAGAGGCATGTGAGGGATTCAATCCTGGAAGCAACTACAGGAACACCCTTGAAATTTGGGGACAACATCATCAGGATTCTAAAAGACATCCCATTTGAAATAAGGCAAAAGAGAAAGAAATATAAAGACTTAATCCTTTTTCTACAAACAAACAGCATTGCCTACAGATGGCTAATTCCAGAAGTCGGCATTTTCAAACTACACGATAAAAAATAAAAGATTGACTCTATCCTTAAAGCATGTGAGTTCCTGAGATTGCAGTTGGGAGAGACAGACGAGGTCGCTAAGGAAGAAGATGACAGCAAATCCCGTGGCAAATTGGACTCGGTGTCTTCCAACGAGGACTCTGCTTCCGATAAAGGGGCAGCTGCCCCCAAATGCGCATATCAATTGAGGATGAGAAAAGATAAAACAAAATGAAGGCTGAAGGACTCTGAAATGTGCCTAAAATTTTTGGTTTTATTATTGGATGCTCTTGGGGTTCTCTTAAACAGTTAAATCCATGGATAAAAAGATAAATAATTTAGCA
>NW_015164566.1:0-149 GCF_001447785.1 Gekko japonicus | reverse complement strand
TTATACCCTGCTTAGGCCCCCCCCCGCCCCAACCCCCCCCCAACTCCATTCCCAAATCTCCAGGAATTTCCCAACCGGAGTTTGTGACCCTAAGCACAGCACTGTTTATTTCAGTTTATCTGAAATTTTGTTGTTCAGTCGCACAGTCG
>NW_015164565.1:0-652 GCF_001447785.1 Gekko japonicus | reverse complement strand
AAGCAAAAGGTGGGTGTGGCTGGATGACCACACTTCTGGTAACATGGGGGGGCGGCCTAATGAGCTGTGCTGTCAGGGGTGTGGCCCAATATGCTAATGAGTTCCTGCTGTTGGGTGTGGCCTATTATGCTAATGAGTTCCTGCTGGGCTTTTTCTACAAAAAGCCCTGGATGTCAGGGCTGTCACGCTGCAAATCAATCATGTCAGATGGGCTAACTATGAAGTTTGCAGAAGAAGAGTTGGATTTATACCCCTCCCCTCACTTAGAGTCTTAGAGCGGTTTACAATCTCCTTCCCTTCCTCTCCACACAACAAACACCCCGTGAGGTAGGTGGGGCTGAGAGAGCTCTGAGAGAGCTGTGACTGACCCAAAGTCACCCAGCTGGCTGTATGTGGAGGAATGGGGAATCAAACCCGGTTCTCCGCCTCTCTTAACCACTGCACCAAATTGGCCCTGACATGATCCAGGCCTGTACGTGGCATATTTCCCTTCTTTTGCTAACATTATCAATTTAGATTTGAATTTGAAATAAGTAGACCAACGGAGCTGGTGTGGGAATACCATCATGATTGTCGCTTATGGAGTACTGTCCAATCTATAAATTTCTGCTCTCGCACTTTACCTGAGTACTGTTCCAGCACTTTAGGATAA
>NW_015164564.1:1843-2216 GCF_001447785.1 Gekko japonicus | reverse complement strand
CCTTCCCGTGGCCCCCCGCCCGGCTCCTGCGCGCGCGGCTGCCTGGGGCGAGAAGATGTGAGGAGGCGGCGCCGGCCGGCCGGAGAGAGCAGAGGTAGGGCTGGCGAGCGGGAGACAAAAGGAGAGTCCGTTGGTTGGTGCCGCCGCCGCCGCCGCCGAGGAGTGTTTTGGCGCCGTCGCCTGGGGTGGGCTTGGGGGAGCAAACAGCCTGCCAGGTGCAGAGAGTCAGGGAGGAAGAGGAGGAGGAGGAGGGGTGGAGGAGGAGGTGGGGGCGGGAGGGGAGTCGAAGGTTGGCGTCTTCTGGTAATCAAACAAGGGCTGAAGGCGTGTGTGGGGTCACGGCAGCAGCCGGGGGGGGGGGGGGGGTTGGGTT
>NW_015164564.1:0-1358 GCF_001447785.1 Gekko japonicus | reverse complement strand
GGGGGGGGGCTGTTAGCGTTTCATAAGGACAGGCGGCTTGGCCTTTGGTTCTGACCGGACACGGATTAGAAATTCAAGCAGAACTGGGTTCAGCTCCCTTTTTCTAACCCGTCCCCCTCTCTCTCGGCTACTTGTTTGCAGTGACGGGGAAGGACCCTGCACTAGATGAAAGGGTAAAGAGTGCTTCAGGGCATGTGCAGGGTGCTTTCCTGTCATTCGTGACTGCCGCCAGTGTGCGGTAGTGGGTAGAGTGTCGGGCTAGGACTTGGGGGACCCACGGGTTCATCTCCCCACCCAGCTGTGGAGCCCATTGGCTGACCTTGAGTCTGTTTCTTACTCTCAGCCCGGCCTACCTCACAGAGTTGTCGTGAAGGTAAAATGGAGGGAAGCTCCCTTATGCTGCCCTGGGCTCCCTGGAGGAAGGGAAGGATAAAGATACAGTAGTCCAAGAGCCACAGTCTATTCCCAGCTCAACACTCAATTTTAGGCACACTTGATAGATCGGGGTTGCTAAGGAGTAGGGTATATCTACAGAAACAGTTGTTCACTGAATCGCCGGCCAGCTGGGCTGCCTGGCTACTGATCTTGGTGTTTGTGGGATGAGCTGCAAGTAGAAGGAGGGAAACTCTTGTGGTCAGCTCACTTTTAAATATATATGTGAAATGGGGGAGAGGCTCGGATGGGTTGGTAGAACAATCCAGATGGTCAAGGGCGTGGGAAGTCGCCCATCTTGTCTCCAAGGTTGGCGGTACATTCTGGACGGAAAAGTGTTAAAAGCAAGCCACATCAAAAGGCAATGGAGACCAATGGTCCCTCCAAGCTGTGGAGTCTTGTGAGCAAAAATTCTACTTTGTGAGCTACTGGCATTAAAGTTGTGAGCGAGCGATTTGGCTGCTGCATAAATAAGTTTGCTCTGGAGCCATCCTTCCTGAGCTAAGACAAAAAGGTGTGAGCCGGAGGCTAAAAAACTGTGAGCTAGCTCACACTAACTCTGCCTAGAGGAAACACTGATGGAGAGCCTGCTTGGGAACAGATGGGTTGTCTTTACTTGGCTTTCCCTGCAATCCTAAACAGAGTTAATAATAAAGTGTTCTCAGAGTTGCAACGAACTTATGGCAACCTCGTAGGGTTTTCAAGGCAAGAGACGGACAGAGGTGGTTTGCCATTGCCTGCCTCTGCATAGCAACCCTGGACTATCCCTGGTGGTCTCCCATCCAAGTACTAACCAGGGGTGACCCTGCTGAGCTTCCAAGAACTGGCAAGACTGGGGCTACTCTGGGCTATTTAAGCTGCTAAGCAAAGCAATATCCTTCTAAAACCATGGGTGTAACTCTGCTGAGGATCATGTTGTTCATATT
>NW_015164563.1:1453-2211 GCF_001447785.1 Gekko japonicus | reverse complement strand
GCTTGCGGAAGTAAGCTGGAAGCCAAGCCTCTGGAGTGTTCTCTGCCCAGCTCTGGGAATAAACCCCTCGAACCCAGCAATTCTACCACCACAATACTATGCTGTGGTCCCTTCCGAAGCGTAGAGCGAAAGCACCGAATGGGCCGGTCGGAAACAGCCTTTAGAGGCCGGGGCTCCCCTGGGAAATCAAGCCTGCGTCTCCTTAGCCAAGTCGTCTCTCCGCATTCCGAGGCAGGGAACACGTAATTAAGAAATATCTGCCAAGCTTCGGGCAGGCGCCTGGTTTTGGCAAGAGCCCCGCGCGCTCTCACCTCTGCAGCTGCCAAAACTGCAAAATTAAGGATAAGCAGGAAAGTTGCGCAGAATAATAATGAAGCGGGGGGATGAAACCTTGGTGCATAACCCCTAAATCTCCATCATGTCCCACGGCCCGCACCGAGGCTGCTGGCTGTGATAAAGGCCTGCCTCCTGGGGGAATCTCCACGTGCCGCTTGCCACCCGAGACCGCAGTGGCGCTGCCTAGTGCACTGCAGATGAATCCCGCAGCGGGTGAGAAGCGAGAGGGCCAAAAGGGAACGTGGAGGGGCAGGTGTTGCTGCATATGGTTTTGATGGAAGAAGAAGAGGAGGAGGAGGAGGAGATTATTGGATTTATAGCCCACCCTTCAATACCCGAAGTCTCAGAGCGATTTACAATCTCCTTTCCCTTCCCCTCCCCACAACAGACACCCTGTGAGGCAGGTGGGGCTGAGAGAGCTC
>NW_015164563.1:0-1432 GCF_001447785.1 Gekko japonicus | reverse complement strand
CAGCTCTCAGAGAACTTGTGACTGACCCAAGGTCACACCAGCAGCTGCCTGTGGAGGAGGAGCGGGGGAATCAAACCCGGTTCTCCCAGATTAGAGTCCATGCGCTCCTAACCACTATGTCAAACAGAGGTCCTGAGACCACGAGGTCTGAGCGGTTTTTAAGCAAGGATAAAAAGGGGGCATCGTTGCAAAATGGTGCCTATCATCAACAAGAAGACTCAAAGCCCAGATCAGAAAAGCATCAGTTTGGGGCAGAGGGCTTTTGCCCAGCAAGGCTTCTGACCGGCCACTGGAGATTTGGTTGGCTGCGCATATTTGCCTGGGCCGTCTCAGCTCAAGGATCTTCATTGCATGACGGGAGGTCAGCTGTGGTGGCCATTTTGTGGCTGGGCCCACCGCACCGTATCAGGATCCCAAAGGTACCCACAGGCTCAAAAAGGTCGGGGAGCCCCGGTCTGGGGCGAAGGCGGGGGGTTACGGTAACTGTCCTCTCCATTCGAGGTGACGGTTACCCACCCCTGCTGCTGTGTCTTCCGACCAGCCAGGCGAGCTTGCTTGTTCCAGACACGAAAAAAGGGAATTCTGGGGGTTCGAGGGCAAATCCTGGTTCATGGCACTGATGCTAATTGCTTCCAAGTGGAAGAATCTTTCCCCCCTCTTCATTAGAGTGGCTAAAAGAACAGCTCCCAGCAGAGACAGCAGGGGAAAAAATACAGTGTGCTTTAATGACCACAAAACTACTATTTTAGGCACAGAGAGAGAGAGAGAGATACAGAGACACAGAGAGATACAGAGAGAAAGAGAGATCAGAAAGGAATCCAAATCCAGAATTAGGCCAGAAGTGAAGTTTCTCCTACACAGACTGGCCGCGACTGAAACGTCGGTTGAAGAACATCAAAGGTGCATATCAAAATGCAACAAAAGTGGAAATCTCTGTGCTCGGGGAGGATACGGAACATTGTATAGCAAAGGGGCGTGCACTGTAGTCCTGAGGGGTGGGCGGCCCAGTGGCAAGGAAGGTCCGGTACGTATTTCCACCCTCTTGCAATCCTGACTCGCAACCCGTTACACAATCCCAGTTAACGGCGATCCGGCCTTGCCGTTTGGAATGAAGGATGCGCCGCCGAGAAGCTGAGAAAGCAGGCTGGTCCCCGCCAGCACCACCCGTGTTCCTTCACAGCCAGGCTCCGTTCTGTTTCCGCTTGCGGGCAGGAGTCACCACTTGGAGTACTTCCTCTGAGCAGAATCCTGGTAAAACTGGAAGATGGCGTCCGCGGCTTTTTGTGAAGCAGCGATGCATTGCTGGAGCTGCAGAGATGGGGAGAAGAGAAAGGAACGCTTGTACATCCAGGGAAAGCACATGAGTCCCCACGAGCAGTCAACAGGAAACAGGAACAGTCCAGTAGTAGCACCTTGAAGACTAACAAAATTT
>NW_015164562.1:0-2224 GCF_001447785.1 Gekko japonicus | reverse complement strand
TCAGTCACTCAGTGAAGATCCTTTCCTTTCTTTCCCTTTCTTTGCGGTATCGTGACAAAAGGAAGCTTTGACTCTCAAAAGCCTCTACTCCAAAACTATGCTTGGTCTCAAAGGTGCAACTGGACTTAGCCAGGGCTCTTTTTGTAGAAAAAGTCCAGCAGGAACTCATTAGCATAATAGGCTACATCCAGCAGGAGAAACTCATTAGCATATTAGGTCACACCCCCTGACTGCATGACTCATTATCATATTAGGCCGCACCCCCATGTTACCAGAAGTGTGGTCATCCAGCCACACCCACCTTTTGCTTCTTATTCTGTTTACCTTGTTTGCTGTCAATACCCAGGGCTTTTTTATAGCAGGAACTCCTTTGCATGTTAGGCCACACACCCCTAATGTAGCCAATCCGAATGAGTCCCTGCTGTTGGGTGTGGCCTATTATGCTAATGAGTTCCTGCTGGGCGTGGCCAACTTGGGAGCCAGCCGGAACTCCGTTCCTGTGCGTTCCTGCCCCAAAATAGCCCTGGATCTAACAGTTCTACTGTCTGTAAGTTTGAAACCTTACCTTCCTTCCAATGTGTTTGAAAAAGTGTGCATGCACACGAAAGCCCATACCATGAATAAAACTTTGCTGGTCTCAAAGGTGCCACCGGACTCTAAATTCGTTCTGCTGCTTCAGCCCAACACGGCTGACCACCCGGTTCTACTGCCGACTATCATGGCTACCCCCTGACGTTTTCTTTCCCTCGTTTCTTTTGTTTTCACAGGCCGCTCTCTTCCGTTCTCTTTCCGAGAACAAAAACAAAAGATCCAGGCAGGACATCAAAGAAAGGAAAATACATTTTTCACACCCTTCTTTTATGTCTCATCAAATCCTCCCCGAAAACACACACTCCTTCAGCTCGCTAGAAGTGGGGCTCAAGTGAAAAGAGCCATGAGAAGGCAAACAGCGTGCCTCCCCCCCACTCTGTAAAGAGAACGTGTGGCTCCAGGCGGTGACGCAGGACGGCAGTAAAATGGCCGCTCCCAGGTTCGTGGGCTCAGACGTTACCCAACCTAAATATTAACAGAGAGCATCACACAGTGCTCCAGAGTTTAACCTGGACGGAGGCCGAGATCTGCAGACAGCAACGGGATGACATCTTTGTGGCCAGAATGTAAAAAAGTGGGGTCTGTCTTCCTGGGGGGATAGCAGCGGAGACAGAAGGTGGGAGAGAGCCAAGGTCTTGCCTGTTTGCTGTATGTCCATGACAATTGGAGGCTCCTTCTGGTTGGTTTTAATCCTCTGCTCTGTCCCTCTCTATTTCGCAGGGGCAGTCCCTAATTCTTGGATCATGTCCTTGGTAAACCACAGTCTGTACTTTGTCTATAAGGGCGGTTCTGGGGATGCTTTTAAATAGCGCATATACAGGGCTTTTTGGGTAGAAAAAGCCCAGCAGGAACTCATTACCATAATAAGCCACACCCAACTGAAGAAATGTATTAGCTTATTAGGACACACCCCTGACAGCACAGCTCATTAGCATATTAGGCCACACACCCCATGTTCGCAGAAGGGGGTCATCCAGACACACCCACCTTTTGCTTCTTATTCTGTTTACCTTGTTTGTTGTCAAAACCCAGGGCTTTTTTTGTAGCAGGAGCTCCTTTGCATGTTAGGCCACACACCCCTACTGTAGCCAGTCCTAATGAGTTTCTGCTGTTGGGTGTGGCCTATTATGCTAATACATTCATGCTGGGTGTGGCCAACACAGGAGCCAGCCGGAACTCCGTTCCTGTGCGTTCCTGCCCAAAAATAGCCCTGCGCATATATATGTACCTGTGTAGCACAGTGGCTAAGGACCAGACCAGATGAGACGCCAGCGGGGTCTTTGTTTTGAACTCTGGAACACTGTTTTTTTAAATGGGCGTGTGAGATCAGAAATGTGGTGTAGGGGGAGGCGGGCGAGACCTTCTCCCCAGTCAGCTTTCCCAGCTGGAAATGGCCCCACGGCCCTGCTGTTTGATCCATTGGTGGACCCATGCAATTTCAGATGCAGGACCCAAAGGAATGCGAAGTGGTGGATGGTTACTTGAAGTAGCTGCCATCCCACAAAAAAATGGGCAGGAGACAGGGGCAACTGCTCCTGGGATGGGGCTAAATTCTGCAGCGTCACCCACGGAGGAAGTAGTAATCCACACACACCCCTCTCGGGCCCGTTAGGCAAGTGAATGCTGATGGGAC
>NW_015164561.1:0-2188 GCF_001447785.1 Gekko japonicus | reverse complement strand
ACTTGAGCCACCGCAGCTCCTTCTTACCTCTTGGAAAATAAGGAATACATGACAAATGTTTGTTTGCAAATCACAAAACTCACTAACAGGTTATCAGAAGATGCCCAGCCTGACGGTCCTGTCTGAGACTGGTGTCCAGGCTTGAAAAAAAGTAGAATAGTCAGGTAGGTGGCAGGTGGTAAAAAAAATTAGATTTTAAAGGGCACTCTCACACAGGCTGAATAATGTACTTTCAAGCCCACTTTTCAACTGGATTTTACTGTGTGACGTGCCCAAATCCACTTGCAAATGATCTCTAAAGCACATTGCGAGTGCACTGTTCCATGCCTGTTGCTTTCAAATGGTTGAATAATGCACCTTCCATGTACTTTAGCAATGTTTGCAAGTGGATTTTCCTGTGTGAATGTAACCTCAGCCAGTTTGGTGTTGTGGTTAAGTGCGCGGACTCTAATCTGGGAGAACTGGGTTTGATTCCCCACTCCTCCACTTGCAGCTGCTGCATGACCTTGGGCAAGCCATAGTTCTGATAAGAGTTGTCCTTGAAAAAGAGCAGTTTCTGTCAGAGCTCTCTCAGCCCCACCTACCCCACAGGGTGTCTGTTGTGGGGAGGGGGAGGGAAAGGAGTTTGTAAGCCACTCTGGGACTCCAAGTGAAGGTAGGGTATAAATTTAATCTCTTCTCTTCTTCTTCTTGTGGGTTCTGTGGGGCAGAACGCCAAATGAATCTTGCAATAATTTAAAGGGAATAAAACATTTTTACTTTTCACTTAATATCATGTAACAGAAACAGGGATCTTAGGAACACAACAGTGGTCTTTTCAAGTCCAAACAATTAGCTTCCCCCCCCCTTCACAGCTTTTCACTTTCAAAGTCCATCTCTTTCCTCTTGCCGGTGGGCCAGGAAGTCTCCAGCGGAATCCTCTGTGCGCCGGGTGGCTTCCAAGATGAGGGTCCCAAACGAACTCCCAATCAGATAACACAGCCCTGAAACAAGGGGTTAAGAAGAGCCTGCGATTAAGGTTCAAGCTCCCCAGCAGGGCAGTCTTGCTTCCCTCCTTTGAGAGAAGAGTTTGGTGTCGTGTTCAGGGGTAATTTCCTGCGGGAGCGCACAGGAGCGGAGCTCCGGCAGTAAAGAGCCCAGGGGGCGGGCACATGCAACAAGCCCCACCCCCTGCTCCCAACAGCCCTCAATCAGAGCAAGAAGCAGCCAGATAAGCTGTCCCCCCCCTGGACCCCAGTCCAAAACAGTCCAGTGGCACCTTTAAGACCAGGTTTTATTCAGGTACAAGCTCTCCCTCCTCTGTGAGGACAGATCTGCACGTCCCCCCCCACAGCAATAGCTAGCAATCCAAAACAGTCCAGTGGAGCCTGAGCGGTGGGTGTTGCCTTTTGACACACTTCCGGTGATGTCAGGGGGCGTGGCATATGCAAATAAGTTATGCTAATGAGTTATGCTAATGAGCGCCTGCACCTCTTTTTCTACGAAATGACCCCTGGTAGTGGTTAAGTGCGTAGACTTCAGAGGACGGCGGAAGACCGGAAGGCCTGGCGGGAGCTGGTCCATGGGGTCGCGAAGAGTCAGACTCGACTGTGCGACTGAACAACAACAACAAAAAGAGATGGAACACTCTGTCTGGGGCAGTGATGCTCTGTATTCTTGGTGCTTGTGGGGGCAACAGCAGGAGTTGTTCTGGTCTCACTGGTGGACCTCCTGGTGGCCCCTGGGTTTTGGCCACTGTGTGAAACAGCGTGTCGGCCTAGATGGGCCATTGGCCTGATCCAACCTGGTTTCCCTTATCTTCTTCTGTCTGTGGCAGTGACGCTCTGTCTTCTTGGTGCTTGGGGGGGGGGCAACAGTGGGAGGATGTCTGGAGTTCGTGCCCTGCTGGTGGACCTCCTGATGGCACCTGGATTTTGCCCACTGTGTGACACAGAGTGTTGGACTGGATGGGCCATTGGCCTGATCCAACATGTCCTCCATTTTACCCTCACAACAACCCTGTGAGGTAGGTCAGGGTGAGAAAACGTGACTGGCCCAAGGTCACCCAGCAAGCTTCCGTGGCACGCGTTGGGAGTTGAACCTGGGGTTTCCCAGATCCTAGTGTCTGACACTTTAACCACTACACCACACCAGCTCAATTTGACTCATTTGAGCTGTCTCTCCTGCAACACACCGTCTGAAAGAAAGA
>NW_015164560.1:0-2265 GCF_001447785.1 Gekko japonicus | reverse complement strand
ACGACCGTCTCAGGGTCTCAGCCGAGAATTCACACCTTAGGGACTGGACAGACGAGGCTGATGCACTGATCGATCGTTCTCTGATTCTGAAATCTGAAGTGGCTCCCTGGTATAAATACTGCAAAGGTGACCACCGCAGGTCACGTTACCTAGTTGAAATCTCTTAACTATAACCTCAAAGTGTCCTTTACGGCTTTGCGATTCCAAACTACGAAAACAGCCCTTTTGGCTGGCCGTTACTCGCATACTCCAAAAGAGCAAGGTCTCTGCATTTGCGGTTTGCCGGAGGCGGAGGACATTCCTCACTATATGTTCTATTGTCCGCTTTACGACACTCCAAGAGAGAAATCTTTAGCAGGAGTTCTATTAGGTCTGCAAGCACTCACAGAAACTAAGACTGTGTGCCTGTTGTCAGAGAATGATGTTTATCTATCCCATAGAGCAGTGATGGCGAACCTTTTAGAGACCGAGTGCCCAAACTGCGACCCAAAACCCACTTATTGATCGCAAAGTGCCAACACGGCAATTTAACCTGAATACTGAGGTTTTACTTTAGAAAAAACAACTCCTACGTTAACTGAAGATGATCCTAAAGTAAGGAAAGCAATCCCAAATGCTTTCATTTACTTAAAATTATTTGGCAGAGAATTCGACACTTTAATGATGGTCTGGGCCTGGCTGGGGCGATGGCATGTGTGCCCACAGAGAGGGCTCTGAGTGCCACCTCTGGCACCCGTGCCATAGGTTCGCCACCACTGCCATAGAGTTTCCCCGTTTGCTTTAGCAGCATCTAAGACTAGATCTAAGGGGCAGGCTACTTGATGGTGATCAAACCAGTTTTATTCTTCTTTTATCACGGACCAGTCGTTAATTTTAACCTGGTCACTAAGGTTGTGTTTTAACGTTTTAACGTTTTATGAGTGCTCTGCTGTGTTTTGTATTTTGTGACGGCCAATGGCTACATACAATAAATGACTTGACTTGGCTTGACCCCATGCACGAGGCATTCCACACGAAAGACATTCAGAGGTGGTCTGCCATTGCCTGCCTCTGCGTACTAACCCTGGGCTTCCTTGGTGCTCTCCCGGCCAAGTACTGACCAGTACTGACCCAACACCGTTCCACTTCTGGACACCCACAGATGTCCCACTGCACCTGAAGATGCAGAATCGGACCCACACGAAAACTCGTGCTGAAATAAAGCTTGTTCGCCTTGCAGGTGCTCCCGGGGTTCCGTTTTGGTCTGGGAACGATCGTCATAAACACGGGCGATCTAGGTTCGAGCGACGGCAGAGAAGGTCCTACTTGGCCAGCCGCGGCTTCTGCTTGGCCATCTCCGTTCCCGCCGTCTTTACCTGCCCTTCCCCACCAACCTCGTCCCTTCGAGCGCGCGTTACGTCAAGAGTCACCGTACTTGATGGTGTTGTCTTTCTCCTTGCACTGCTGCTCCAGCTTGAGGATCTTCTGCTTCAAGCCGTTGATCACCTGTTCGAGAGAGGAGGAGGAAGAGGAGGAGAAGAAGAGGAGGAGGAGATTGGATTTATACCCCGCCCTTCACTCGGAGTCTCAGAGCGGCTTACAGACTCCTTTCCCTTCCCCTCCCCACAACAGGCACCCTGTGAGGTCGGTGGGGCTGAGAGAGCTCTTTCAAGGACTGCTCCTGAGAGAACAGCTCTGACAGAACTATAGCTTGCCCTGGGTCATCCAGCAGCTGCATGTGGAGGAGGAGTGGGGAATCAATCCCGGTTCTCTCAGGTTAGAGTCTGCACACTTAATCACGACATCCAACTGGTAAACATGGGGCCTCCCCTGCAGCGTGGTTAGCCTTCATCGCATGCCCACAATGTTAACAGGAAGTAATACTCTTCTAAGCATGGGCTCTACTGACCCACACAAAGCAGGGCTATCCTAGGGAGACAAGGAAGCACAATTGATGGTGACCCTGGATTCTAAATAAATTTGCTCTACAGATTCAGATCAACACGGCCGACTACCTGGATCAGTCTGACATCAGAGTCCTGATTACTGAGAACATGGCCGTGAACACGCTCACATCAGAGTAAGGACACTGGGCAATTCGTTAATCGCTTCAGATTCGCCTTTTCTCACTGTGCCTTATCTATGTGGTTTGGTGATACGGTCACCCTATGAGCCGACTGTGGTCTGATCCCCCCTCAAACGTGAAGCTGTGGGGAAAGAGAAAAAGAGCGGAAAAGCGCAGTTTACCCAGCTGCTGTCGCTCCTTGGCTCTGTCCGTAACCCGAC
>NW_015164559.1:1152-2284 GCF_001447785.1 Gekko japonicus | reverse complement strand
TCATCGCACTGGGCATGTTGTTGGGGGACACTCTAGAGCATCCCTTGACGACGTGCCCCGCATGATGACGTCACTTCCAGGTGACGTCATCATGGCATGTGTGCGAGGCTTCCGGATGCGCACAGCCTCTCCCCCCGCCCCCTGCTGGATACCAGGTAGAGACCTGGCAACCCTAGTTGTAAAGCATATAGCTGAAAACAGGGGTCATTTCATAGAAAAAGAGGTGCAGGAGCTCATTGGCATAACTTATTTGCATATGCCACACCCCCTGACATCACCAGAAGTGTGTCAGAAGGCAACACCCACTGCAACTTACCTGGCTGCTTCTTGCTCCTCATGGCCCAGGGCTTCTGGGAGAAGGGGGCAGGGCTTGTTGCATGTGCCCGCCCCCTGGGCTCTTTACTGCCGGAGCTCTGCTCCTGTGTGCTCCTGCAGGAAATGACCCCTGGCTGTAAATGCAGGAAAGCAAAATAATTTACTACAAAACTACACCTCAAGAATTCTGATGGTGTTGCACTACTACACTGTACAGCTTGGACTCTTGTAGCATCCCCAAGCTGCCAACCCCCCCCCCCGGAACTACCAAAGTGGCGGGGGGAGGGGTTTCTCTTACTTTAAAGGAGAGTCATGTTCCTGTACACTTGCCTAGAGAAAGAATTCTGGTTGGTGGGGGAATGTACCCTTTCTAGGATTGCCAACTCTGGCTTGAGAAGTTCCTGGATATTTGAAGGGTGCGGCCTGGGGTGGGTGGGGTTTGGGGAGGGATCTCAGCAGAACTCTCCGAGCCCTACCTGGAGGTAGGGAAACCATAACCCTTTCCAGAATTAGAACATTTCATTAACAGAATTTTGCTAAGATCAAATCATCTTATTGATTGATCTGGATAGCTGTCCTTATGTTACTCATGCAAAAATCGGAAGGAAGATATTGCCAATGATGAATGCCGAAAGGTTTACAACAGATTTTTTCTAAGTTAGTTTTATAACAATAACTAGCAGTGAAGCCCATTGTAGCAACAATACAATGGGATCTAGAAAGTAAAGGTGTATTGTATAAAAGAGGTTCCCCCACTCATCCATCATCGCAGTGTCACAGACTGTCTGGGTTTTTTTTTTTAATGTATATGTTGACG
>NW_015164559.1:0-566 GCF_001447785.1 Gekko japonicus | reverse complement strand
GGTTCCTGATACAGCAGCGGCTACCTGGAGCGGCGGTGGAGCAGCTACTCAGTGGACGGGAGAGCGTTCTCCCCTCTGGGATTTGGGCTGGCTGATGAGTGGAGGAGATGTCCCCTGGTGTGCATCTGACTCCCTGCCACCCACTGACCCACCCACCAGGTGCTCGCCCCCACTAGGCTGCTGGTAGGGCTCAGGAAAGTGAAAGTGGGATTTGGCAGGGGTGGCCTTTTTTTGAGGAGGCGGCAGCGCCCTGGAGCCCTTCTTGCTTTCTTGCTTAAGCTCGAATACAGAGTGGCAGCTGCTCTCCAGGATATCAGGCAGAAGTCTTTCACATCACCTCGTGGCAAATCCCGCCAGACCACTGCCCAGAAGGAAGGTGGCTCGCCGAGCGTCTGCCCTGCCCGTCGCCTCGTACAACACTGAGGCCAAGACGCTGGCCTGTGGACGGAACTCCAGCAATGCAGTCACTGGATTGGCACATCATCAGAGTGACAGGTCAGGGACCCAAATGCTGTGGGAGCATGTGGAATCTTCAGTAAAGAGTCACACCAAAAGAGAATTATATA
>NW_015164558.1:2172-2316 GCF_001447785.1 Gekko japonicus | reverse complement strand
TTTCAGGACAGGAAACCATGCCCTATTTCCCAACCTGGATCTGGTAACCCTCACCCTCTGATTCCCCGCTGGTGGCCAGGGGGACCTGGCCACGCTAATTGGAGAGTGGACTGTATTATACCTTGCTTGAGGGCTCTCTCCTCC
>NW_015164558.1:0-1944 GCF_001447785.1 Gekko japonicus | reverse complement strand
TATCTACCTACCTATCTACCTACCTATCTACCTACCTATCTACCTATCTACCTATCTACCTATCTACCTATCTACCTATCTACCTATCTACCTACCTACCTACCTACCTACCTACCTATCTATCTATCTATCTATCTATCTATCTATCTATCTATCTATCTATCTATCTATCTATCTATCTATCTATCTAATCTATCTATTCAATTTATACCCTGCCCTCCTCGCCAAAGCAGCTCAGGGCGGCTTACACATAACTAACGATTATAAGAATCATGAAATACACTAAAACAATTCAATATCGTCAAGTGCTCATACAGATCTATACTGATAACATTGCTTAAAGATAGCAATAACAGTCATGTTGATACATTCAGTCGTCTGCCTTGATGGTCAGCTCATTGGTCTGTTTATATATATGCGGCAGGCACAGGCTGTAAATGGTGGAACCAGGGGACAGGGCTCTATACCTTCTGGTTGTTGTTGGAGATGGCTCCTTGATAGAAGGCCTGGTGGAAGAGCTCCGTCTCGCAGGACCTGCAGAACCATAGAAGGTCCCGCAGGGCCCTGATCTCTTCTGGGAGCTCCTTCCACCAGTATGGAGCCGCCACCGAAAAGGCCCTGGCCCTAGTTATAGGCAGCCTGGCATCTTCAGGTCCCAGGAGGGTCAGTCGATTTTGGGACCCTGACCACAGTGGTCTCTGCGGAACATATGGGGAAAGGCGGTCCCTCAGGTATGTCGGTCCCTGGCTGTCAAGGGATTTAAAGGTGAGAACCAGCACCTTGAAGCAAATTTGGTATGCTATCGGCAGCCGGTGCAATGCCTTCAGCACAGGTTGGATGTGCTCCCGCCTAGGAAGGCCCATCAAAAGCCTGGCTGCAGCCCAGTCATTCTTTCAAAAGGGCAGGACCCAAGAAGGCACCCAAACTCTTCACAGAACCGGTTAATGAAAGCCTCATCACTTCCAGGACAGACAACGCTATTTCTGGAAGGACCTAGGCTTGGCCAATGAGTGCCATCTTTGTCTTGGCCGGAGGGATTTCACTTCAGCATGTTCTCCCTTAGCCACTGAGGCACCGTGTCCCGTTACTGGCCTAGTTCAAAGATGACAGCTCCTGGTTTTTGTCAAATTACAGCTATCTTACGGTGACCCTATATGGTTTTCAAGTCAAGAGATG
The DNA here is from genome assembly GCF_001447785.1 of Gekko japonicus. Lineage (NCBI taxonomy): Eukaryota > Metazoa > Chordata > Lepidosauria > Squamata > Gekkonidae > Gekko > Gekko japonicus. The sequence goes on along the minus strand of NW_015164558.1, from coordinate 768 downwards.
GACAGAAGTGGTTTGCCATTGCCTGCTTCTGTGTCACAACCCTGGTATTCCTTGGTCATCTCCCATCCAAATACTCACCAGGGTTGACCCTGCTTAGCTTCTGAGATCTGATGAGATCAGTCCAGCTTGGGCCATTGAAGCAGGGCAGAGGTGGTTGGCCATTGCTTAGCTCTCTGTAGCAACCCTGGACTTCCTTAGTGGTCTCCCTTCCAAATACTAACCAGGGTCGACCCTGCTTAGCTTCTGAGACCTGACAAGATTGAACTAGCCTAGGCTATCCAAGTCAAGGAAAGAGATTAACAGAGTTGGTTTGCCATTGCTGCCTATGCCTAGCAACCGTGGACTTCCTTGGTGGTCTCCCATCCAATGTTTATGGTCAGGGTCCTACATACCCGAGAGACCGCCTTTCCCCACATGTACCCCAGAGAGCACTACGATCAGGGGCCCAGAACCAACTGGCCCTCCCGGCTCCAAAGGAGGCCAGGCTGGCAGTAACCAGGGCCAGGGTTTTCTCGGTGATGGCTCCTCTCTGGTGGAATGAGCTCCCAGAGGAGATCAGGGCCCTGTGGGATCTTTTGCAAGCTCTTCCACCAGGCTTTGGGAGCCGCCACTACCATTAAGAACTGACAGCTGAGGTTTGAGAGACCTGTTTCCTTTTGGAACTCTGAGAACAGCCTGAGCCAGCCACCGGAAGGAGAACTAAAAAAGATTGGAGAACCGACTGTGAGACGAGAGAACCGAATAACGGCAGCTATCATGAAATCAATG
>NW_015164557.1:0-2264 GCF_001447785.1 Gekko japonicus | reverse complement strand
CCCGCCTCCCTCATAGGGTGTCTGTTGTGCAATTACTGCTGTTTAAAAGAATAACCCCCAGAGTTTGCAGAATTTCCTTCATCAGCCCACAGACTCTTTATTAACAAGCCTGTATTCTTTGCAAGGAGCTGCGGTGGCTCAAGTGGTTAAGACGCTGAACTGCAGGCTGTGGAAGGTCGGTAGTTCAGCAGTTCGAGACCCGAGTGTGCCGTGTGATGGAGTGAGCTCCCATCTCTAGTTCCAGCTCCTGCCAACCTAGCAGTTCGAAAGCAAGAAACTGCAAGTAGATAAATAGGTACCACTTCGGTGGGAAGGGAACAGCGTTCCGTGCGCCTTGGTGTTTAGTCATGCCGGCCACATGACCACGGAAACGTCTTCGGACAGCGCTGGCTCTTCGGCTTTGAAACGGAGATGAGCACCGCAACCCTAGAGTCGGACTCGACTGGCTTTCGAGCAATGGAACCTTTACCTTTACCTTATTCTTTGCAATGCTGAAGTAAGTAGGGAACTCTGACGAAGTTTATGCCACTGTTTGTTTATGGCCGAAGTTGGCAGCAGGCTTAATGACCCAGTGTTCCAGGCGTATCTCAGCGACCGTAACTTGTAGCAATTTGAGGCTTACAAGAGACAGGTTCTTTAAAACAGCAGCTGCTTCAAACCTCAAAGTGGAGAAAGAGTTATATTGTGCAAATGACTAAGCAGACGGGTTTTAGTAAGATAAAAAGCATAAAAATGAAATCACTTGCGGAGCGTTGTAAGCAGTGCTGCTATTCCGCCGCCATCTTCGCAATCATCTACAACAGGGCATAGAGGCCGAGGCCTTCCCGGGTGTCTGTTGTGGGGAGGGGAAGGGAAAGGAGTTCGTAAGCCGCTCTGGGACTCCTTCAGTTAGTGAAGGGCGGGGTATAAATCCCATCTCTTCTTTATATTGTGAAAGGCTTTCACGGCCGGAGTTCCTTAGTTGTTGTAGATTTTCCGGGTTGTGTGGCTGTGGCCTTGGCATTGTAGCACCTGACGTTTCGCCAGTAACTGTGACTGGCATCCTCAGAGGTATAACACAAAGAGACGGAGCGCTCTCTGTGTCAAGGTGAGAAGCAAAATGGTAGGCTTCTCTTCTTTGTCCGAAAGCTCCTCTCTGTCCCTGGGCAGGGGGAAGGCAGGGGGGAGAGAGCCATAAATGCAAGCTATCCATAAGAACATAAGAGACACCAATGTTGGATCAGGCCAAAGGCCCATCCAGCCCAACACTCTGTATCACACAGTGGCCAGAAATACCAGGTGCTATCAGGAGGTCCACCAGTGGGGCCAGGACACTAGAAGCCCTCCCCCTGTTGCCCCCCCCCCCAAGCACCAAGAAGACAGAGCATCACTTGCCCCAGAGTCCCTATCTATACCTTGTGGCTAATAGCCACTGATGGACCTCTGCTCCATGTGCTTATCTAATTCCCTTTTGAAGCCATGTTTGTAGCCGCCACCACCTCCTGTGGCAGTGAATTCCAAGTGTTAATCACTCTTTGGGTGAAGAAGGACTTCCTTTTATCCTTTCTAACTCGACCGCTCAGCAATTTCATGGAGTGCCCACGAGTTCTTGTCTTGTGAGAAAGGGAGAAAAGGACCTCTTTCTCTACCTGCTCTTTCCCATGCTCTTTCTTATAAACCTCGATCATGTCACCCCTCAGTCGTCGTTTCTCCAAGCTAAAGAGCCCTAAGCGCTTTAACCTTTCCTCATAGGGAAAGTCTTCCAACCTTTTTATCATTTGAGTTGCCCTTTTCTGCACTTTTTCCAAAGCTATAATATCCTGTTTAAGGTGTGGTGACCAGAACTGTTTCCATCTGGGCACAGCCAGCATCTCTGCTGTCGTTTGGGCCGTCGGTGGTTTAAAACGGGCATGGTGATTGTAGGTGATTGTAGCCGACTCCTGGGGCGCGAGGCCGGACAGAAACCTGGAAGGGACCGCATAAATCTGGGGTCCCAAAATTTGGGTCTGTGGGCACCTTTGGGATTGTGACGTGGCACGGTTGACTGCTTACATAGGGATGGCACACTGTCCCCGACGAGGCAATTTTATTTGCAGTCTTAGGACCTAAACTGGAAGGATACATATTATTTCCAGGATATACAGCTACTTCTGACACAAGGCCGGATATATCTGTGGCCCCAAATAGAAACTTTTTGGTGTGTCATCCAATTCCATATTGGAACATTCCAATTTTGGTCCTATCGTATTTATCCCGAATTGCCTTAAGTGTGTTACAGGGACTCT
>NW_015164556.1:785-2349 GCF_001447785.1 Gekko japonicus | reverse complement strand
CCACATTGCATACTTTAACTGTGCAAGTCATAGCGTTCAGGATTCCGAATTAATGTCTTGAATTTGCTGTTTGCTAATGTTTTCTGCCATTTTTAGGGTTCTGTCTTTGACAGTCTTCGCAGAGAGAGGCATGTCTTTGATTTTCTGCACAATTTCATTCTTGCTTTTGAAGTCCACATATAGATGTTCCGAAATCTTAATGAATGTTTCTTTTATATACTCTCCATCTGTGAATGGCTTCCCGTGCTTGACTATTTCCTGAGCGGCCAAAAAACTAGCATATGTTGTGGAATTTGCAGACTTCACCCACTTCTTGAAATTATTTTTGCTCATATCAACCTTCCTCATAAGTTCTGCAACGGCTTTTCGTCTCTCATCTCCATCTGGATATTTTTCAGCAAAGGCTGTGTGTTTATTCTGGAAATGTCTTGCAATATTTGACTTTTTGTTGTTTGCAAATTTCTCACCACATATTAAGCATACTGGTAAACCAGTCTCGTCAGTAGTGAATGCAAATGATTCTGTCCATGCATCATTAAACACTCTGTTTTCCTCAGAAATTTTTCTCTTCTTGCCTTTATCCATGGCTGGCCTACGGGGGGAGTATATAAAAGAAGCATTCATTAAGATTTCGGAACATCTATATGTGGACTTCAAAGTAAAACAATAGCGATTGCAGAAAATCAAAGACATGCCAATAAAAATGCCCCCAATGTGCCACACAAAACTAATTACTGCCCCAAAGTGCCATAGAAAATTATTCAGGGCCCCAGTGCACCATAAATCATAATCAGTGCCTGATGAAAATAATAATTAATAATGTCATCCTCATCGTTATAAAATAACTTTTTTGTCACTTTTTAATTATTTCTTTGTTTGATTTCTCAGAGTCCACTTCTAAACTTGTGTCTAAGGTAATAACTTTTTATAAGTGGGGGAGAGACTGTCCATGCTGCTAAATTCTGGCAAATGCAATGTTATGCGACAAAGTGAGAAGGACTGACAGATTTGGGGCAAAGCAGTAATTGAGGCGGGCACTGATAGTAATGGAGGGCTATAGAAGGAAGGCAAGGCAGACTGGTATCCAGTAAGATCTCTGCTCATCTTATACAGGCAGAGCTTTATATTTTTCATTAAACTTACAGCAGAGTTCCACCCATTTTTGAACATTATATGTATGTGTAATGCTGAAATGAGATTTTAGCAATGCAGGAGCCCTTTTGGCGAGGCAAGGCAAGGCAGCGTGGTGTGGCTGGGCCCGACGGCGGGGCCGCGTGCCTGAAGGCAAGGCGAAGAGGCGGAGAGGTGGCTAGGCCGGCCGGCCAGCTGAGCTGCCGCTGGCGTGGGTGCCGGAAGGAGGGCCGGAGGCAGAGCAGAGCCGCGGGGACGCGGCGGCAGCGGAGCTCACTGGCAGTGGGGGGGGGTGCGAGCCGGAAGAAGGCCGGAGGCTGCGGGGACGTTGCGGCCGCGGAGCTCACTGGCAGCGGGGGGTGCGAGCCAGAAGAATGCCGGAGGCAGAGCGAAGCCGCGGGACGCTGCAGCAGCAGAGCTTACCGGCAGCGGG
>NW_015164556.1:0-466 GCF_001447785.1 Gekko japonicus | reverse complement strand
TTAGCATATTAGGCCACATCCAACAGCAGAAACATATTAGCATATTAGGCACAGCTCATTAGCATATTAGGCCACACCCCATGCCTCCCCTTGTCTTACCCGGGTGCCCTGCAGCCACGCCTTAAAGGGAAGGGAAGGCAGTTTAACCTGCCTTCCCTTGGCTTGCCCGGGTGCTCCGTGGCTACGGGGAGCCTGGGCAAGCCGGCCCTTGGACAGGCCGGGGAAGGCACGCGGAGGCATTTAAATGGGGGGGGGTCGCTTTCCAGGCCTTCCCTCTGCAGCCACACATGCAGAGGTTTTGGCTGTAGTGGGCGTGTCCAGCTCTGAAGCCAGCTAGAACTCCGTTCCTGTGCGTTCCTGCCCAAAAACAGCCCTATAACTATTCACAGTGCAGCTATCTTCTAGGCAATATTACATCCTGTATGAGAGTATGCTTCAAGCAACTGCGTTTTCATTAGTTTTACAC
>NW_015164555.1:0-2358 GCF_001447785.1 Gekko japonicus | reverse complement strand
TTCTTCTTCTTCTTCTTCTTCCCAGCTAGTCTCCCTCCTTCAGGGCCTTAGGTAAATTATAGTCTTTTGCCCCAGCAGCATCAGTTGAGGATGACGTCCAATCAGGACGTGTTTCTCGGAGAACCATCCAGAAGATTACCTCAGCACCCTGGTTCCCCCCCTCCCATCTAACGGACAGCAGGTTCTTGTGAGAAAGGAATCACTCCCCTTCCCTCTCTGGCCTTGAAAACGATAAGAACCGTGTAGGCCAAGAGACCAATTAGCAACACCTGCAGGGTGAACTACACCAGTTATTCTTCTCATGAACCCTTGAGGGGAAGACCAGAGGTGCTTTGCCTCACACGAACCCAACGCACTTCTACAGGCTTTTCGGTCATCCGAGCCAGATGCTACCTGACCAGACTGAAGCACGGAGTCCAGGTAAAGTTTCAGAGTCCAAAAGGCAGCTATTCTAGCCCCCATGGTCTCAAAAGGCTTTTGACAAGGTCCCTCGCCAAAGACTCCTGAGTAAAGTTAGCAGTCAAGGGATGAAGAAGAAGAGACTGGATTTATACCCCCCACACTTCACTATCCAAAGGAGTCTTAGCATGGCTCACAAACTCCTTTTTCCCTTCCGCTCCCCATAACAGACACCCTGTGAGGTAGGTGAAATGGAATTACAGGTCATACTTGTATATAGAGGAGAGGTTTGTTAAATTAGCTTGTGATGTAGTGAGGACACATTTTTTAACAGATCAAAAGAATGACAAGCGTAGTTCCTGGTTATCATCTGTTTCGGTTCAACTGGGAGTGGGGGGAACAACATAGGTAATAAATGTGTTAGAACTGGAGACTGATGTGCCCTAATTTGTGAGAATCCTGTCATTTATAAATTTAGACCCCATCCATCTCCTCTCAGGCATGGAGGTGAATATTATAGCATCAGTTGTGTAGAGTGCTTTCCTTGTCCTCAAAACAAAGAACTGCATTTAAATCTATCATTTTGCATGCTAATTTAACAAACCACTCCCATGTATACAACTATGATCTGTAATTCCATTTCATCATCTGACAAAGTGTGCCTGCACACGAAAGCTCACAGCTTGAATAAAACTTTGTTGTTCTTAAAGGTGCCGCTGGACTCGAATTCTGTGAGGTAGGTTAGGGTAACAGCGTATGACTGGCCCAAGGTCACCCAGCAAGCTTCCGTGGCATGAGTGAGGATTCAAACCTGGATTTCCCAAATCCTGGTCCAACACTTTAACCACTGCACCACGCTGGCTGTGTGTTGCCCAGGCAGGAATCAGCAACCTCATGTAAACACAACAGTGATGATGTGCAACTCCATGTGAGCAAAATTCTGAACTGCTAGGTTGGCAGGAGCTGGAACTAGAGACGGGAGCTCACTCCATCATGTGGCACACTTGGGTCTCGAACTGCTGAACTACTGACCTTCCACGCCCTGTAGTTCAGCGTCTTAACCACTTGAGCCACCGCAGCTCTAGGTCTGTGAAGGGATGCTCTGCACAGGCCAATATGGAGCCCGCATGGGCTAGGGGGAGAGAGACGTTAACAACCAAAGCTGTACTTGTGTGCTCAAATTTGTTTTTTTTTAATTTTATTTTTTAATTTTTATAAACAAATTAAAAAACACAGAAGTAAACAAATTTGAGCAGCAAGATATAACATTATGGATATAAGGTAAGTATGAGCATATGCATACATATTGGTGACAAGGTATTATAGTTCAATTATAAAGCATTAACTTGTATTTCGCTTCAGAGATGTTTTCCCAATCAAATTTATTTATGTTAATTTTATCCAGAATGGGATACCATATATTTAACGGGTTATAAAATTCCACTTCATGTTGGTGCGTTGTATCATGTATAGAGAAGTTTTCCAGCATATATATATCCCATGTTTTGTCGAACCATTGTTGTACTGTTGGTGGTGTTTGTTGTTTCCATTGTTGAGCTATTACTAATTTAGCTGTCGTAATGAGAATGTTAATCAATTTTATTCTAATTGCAGGCGGGGAGTCCTCCGGCCAGCGATGCAGCAATATCACTTCAGGATTTAACGGTAAATTATAGGATCGTCAAAGTTTCAATTTGCTGAGCGATTTGTTTCCAGAATTCCTGAATTACTTTGCATTCCCACCAATTGTGAAAGTAGGAAGCTTTCTCACCACAGTTCTTCCAGCAATATGGAGAGATGGTAGGATTCATATGCGTTAGTCTCGTGGGTGTGCTCAAATTTGTGGAAATTATTGAGCATGCACCTCTTGCACCCAGTCTTTTAGAAAAGCTGGAACCCGGCTTCCCAGATGGAATTGTTCTCCTTCTGCTTATGAGGTTAAAGTGAATGCAACCAAAA
>NW_015164554.1:1864-2548 GCF_001447785.1 Gekko japonicus | reverse complement strand
CACAAATAACCCCCCCCCCAAAAAAAAAACACCCCAAGGGACCTCTGTTCCATCCCCAGAGGTAAAAAAACCTCCAGGATCCCTGGGCCAAACTGGCCTGGAGAAAAATTGCTTCCTGACCTCAAAGTGGCGATTGGCATTTCCCTGAGCGTGAAAGAAAGGGCCACCAGAACTAAGCACTGGTGCAGCCCTCCCTGCCCTCCCTCTCATGATCTGCCTAAGTTCACAGAATCCGAATTGCTCTCAGATGGCCATCTGTCTCTTTCTGAATCTCTAGAGATCACCTGCATCAGAGCAGACCATGCTGAAGTAGATGGACCAAGGGCATGAAGAGCACTGTGGATTGAGGAGACCCATGTTCAGATCATCATCATCATCATCATCATCATCTTCCTCATCTTCCTCATCTTCGTCACCTCCTCCTCCTCCTCTGAAGTATCTTCTGGGCTCTGCCTCACAGGCTGCAGGGTTACCATGGGGACGGCAAGAAGCCCTCTTGCATCACAATCCCTCTTTTGGGCAGTCCTGCAAACCCAACACCCACCTTGGGCAGTCCTTACCGGACACTTGATCGGTCAGGAGTGTCAGAGCTGGTCCCTCACTTTTGTGATTCGGGAAATACTGTCTTCGACTGGTCTTCATCGGGATCTTTGAATTCATCATGTCAGGTAGGAAATTCTCAGA
>NW_015164554.1:0-879 GCF_001447785.1 Gekko japonicus | reverse complement strand
CCAGCCAACAAGGCCATCCCCTCCACCAGGACCCCGGCCACCTCTCTCCTCCCCTCTGCGCCTCATGGGGAGAAGATGCCTTCTGCACCCAAGGTAAGACCTCCCGGGGCCCCTCAGTCAGAGGGGGAGCGACAGCCCATTGCCCAGGCTGCCCCCAGATGATCAGAAGGCGATGCAGGCATTGATATGTAGGCAGCCAAGAAGCAGCAAGAAAAACATCAAGCACACTCAAGCCATGGTGTTCACCACCTTGACCACGGATGGGTGTGAAAGCTGGACAACGAAGAAAGCCAACAGGAAGGAAATCGGTTCCTTAGAAATGTGACATCAAAGGAGAGTTTTACGGACACCCTGGATGGCCAAAAAGATGAACCAGTGGGTTCTACATCAAGTGAAGTGCGAACTCTCCCTTGAAACTAAAATGACTAGACTATCATCCTTTGGTGGACGAGAGTCACCGGACAAGACAGTCCTGCTAGGAAAAGCTGAAGGCAGCAGGCAAAGAGGAAGACCTGGAGAATCACCAACAAATCTGTAGCCAAAACATGCAAAGTAGATGCAATACTACTTATATAGGAACCACACCCAATAGTTTTACCAAACTCATATATATCAGTGCTGTAAGGAGCAATTCTCCAAAAGTGGGTGGTAACCAACTCAAACCCACAATAAGTCACAGCACATCTCCAAAGCAGCAAACTTCATTAACAAAACAAGCACACAAACGAAAAGCATTGCTTATATTATCTTCACAAGTCCTTGAATTGAAGTCCAAAGATCTGTATATTGTGGCTTGTAAAAAATAAGATCCATTCCAAGTGGAAAGTACACAGTCCGTGTTTCGGACCTGTGCCTTCGTCAGGTAAATCAGGTAAGTCT
>NW_015164553.1:1771-2567 GCF_001447785.1 Gekko japonicus | reverse complement strand
CAATAAAGTATATTATTATTATTATTATGGAAGGAATCCGGAGCGCGGGGTTGGTCTTAGGGAGGAGCGTCTATGCTTGGCACAAGCCAGTGTGCAACCCCCCGCCCCACCCGCCGGCTTGACCAACCCACTGCAAGTCCGGTTTTCATCTCAGACTGGCGGCGGCTGTGCCAGGAAACCGAGACTGTGCCGGTGGTGCGCGTCCGTCGAGCAGCCGGCCCTGAACCAAGTTCTGCAGCTGGAGTGTGTTTGGCGAATATAATCACTCTCATTTGCGTGTTATGAAAATGCATACACAGTCGTACGCATCCAAGTGTTGTTGGTTGTTTTTTTAGGGGTTTCTGCAGAGGCGGGTAAATGGGTTTTGGCACCTGTCCTTTGATTTTGTGTCGGCTTAGTGTCTCGACCGTCTTGCAAACAAACACGGAAGGCCACACGTCTCCCTGAAAGACGAGCGAAGAGGTAGTCGACGAGTGAGGATCGGTGAACTAGGACTGCACGTTTTGCTATGGGGAACGGAGGATAGTTGGAGCCCCGGGGTGGGGGAAGGCCATATAGCATGAACCCTTGAAGACAAGGATCATGAATGATTCTGGGGAAGAAGAAGAAGAAGAGATTGCAACTTACGTTGCACTGAATGTTTTTAAAATGCAGTTTGAATGTTTTATGTATTGGGCATTGGCCCCATCTGTACGCCGCCCTGAGCCCGTTCGCGGGGAGGGCGGGTTATAAATTTAAATAAATAAATAATAAATAAGATATTGGATTTTTACCCTGTCTTTCACTACCCGAAGGA
>NW_015164553.1:0-718 GCF_001447785.1 Gekko japonicus | reverse complement strand
AGCGGCTGCCGGGTGGGCTGTTGAGTGATGAGCCTCCTGTTGCAAAAGTGAGCAGCTGGTGGACATCTTTCTAGAGAAGAAGAAGAAGAGATTGGCCTTATACCCCACCCTTCACTACCCTAGGGAGTCTCAGAGCGGCTGACAAACTCCTTTCCCTTCCCCTCCCCACAACAGACACCCTGTGAGGTAGGTGGGGCTGAGAGAGCTTGGACAGAAACGGCTCTTTTTCAAGAACAGCTCTGACAGAACTATGGCTCGCCCAAGGTCATCCAGCAGGTGCAAGTGGAGGAGTGGGGAATCAAACCCGGTTCTCCCAGATTCGAGTCCGCACACTTAACTACAATGCCAGACTGGCTCATAAGGAACCGTCCGCAGTGGGATCGTTTTTGGGGACACCAAAGGTTTTTGTCACCAAATCCAAATCCGACCTGGGAAGGGCTCGGCGGCCTTGCGTCGTGGCGTAGGAAAACATTGCCAGTTAGAAGCGATTCGCCCCGGCATGGCGGCAGCAGTGCTGGGATTGGGGCCTTGTCTTGCCTTGAGGCAGAAGAGGGAAGCGAAAGTTCTCTTCCCTTCCCTCCGCAACAGTAAGCGTCTTACGAGTGAATTGAAAGAGGGACGCCATGGCTGTATGGTAATCACCATACTCATCCATGCAGCAGGTTTTGAGCACGGGCAGTACTTTGCATGCACTCTTTACTCTTTACAACAACCCTGT
>NW_015164552.1:1144-2383 GCF_001447785.1 Gekko japonicus | reverse complement strand
CTGAGCTCCCAGCCATTTTAACCTAACAGCTGACAGGTGTAGCTTAAATGCCTGGCAGCATTTCAGCCTGACAGCGGGGCGGGTGCGCCTGTCCACTGTCAGCCTAAAATATCTATGTAACATCCTAATAATCAATCATAGAAGTAAGTCCATCTCAAAAAAATACAAACATGAAATTCTCTGTTGAATCACATTGGTATCCAGAGGAGGATAGGAAACAATGTTAAATAGTCCATCGTATTCCAAACTTATTACGTTTAAATTAATAAAGTCACTGCAGGGGAATGTCTGTTGATATTCAAGCTTTCAACGTATCCGCAAAACCAAATCTCTTGAGACATTCAATAGCATCCATTTCAAGTCATCTCTTCTTCAAGAGCTGATAATCCTTTCCTTCAAGTGGCCAGTCTCCACTAATTACATGACATATTCATAACGGAATACGTTTACCTCCTGAATCACTATGTCTCATTAAGAGTGTTTCAGCCTGACATTCCCCCCCTTATAACAGCCACCTCTGTCACACATTGGCTTCTGTCCATGGATCCCCATAATAGACTTTTTGATATTTAAAGAGAGTCCTTCTCCCTTTTCTCCTGTGGAAAAGCTGGTTGGTTTTCTTCCATCCACACCCGTTCCAGTTGGCTCCAAACGAAAATCCCATCCCACTAAATATTCTCCTGGAACTCTCTGTATCAATTTTCAATATCTATTCCACTGTCGCCATGGCTGTATACTCTCCACAGCAGATATCATTGGGAACACAGTGGAAACATTAATATATACAAGAAAAACACACTGTGATAGAAAACATGTCCAAATATTTATAGACACCACATTTCTTCAAAGGCTATTATTTTTACTCAAAGAACACTGAGCATAACAGCTCCAAAGTCCATGTAAATGTTCAGTTAAACAGCAATAACTATGAACCATAACATAAAAAATAAACAATTGGAAATTCTGGAAATGTCTTGTGTCTGAAGAAAAGTGCCCGCTGCAGAACTCCCACAGATTCCTCAATGGCAATGATGACAGTATTCCAGATGAAGCTCCCGTTTCGAAGAAACCTTTTTTCTTCAAAGCCCTGAAGCTCTGCAATAATCCTTAAAAACTTTGAATCTGGAACCAATGTCTACTTCTCTAGTATTCTGCTGTAGAACACGTTCAAACTTTTTTCAACCTGGCTGAAGCCTTCTCCATCTAGCAGAGTGACGCGTTCACTATTAGAGAGTTTAC
>NW_015164551.1:0-2618 GCF_001447785.1 Gekko japonicus | reverse complement strand
ACCACTTGAGCCACCGCAGCTCTGTACATGACCGGGTTTGTAAATGGAGGCAGGGTCGCCAGCCCTTCGCTGCTGTGCCCCTGGTTTTTTAACGATCACAGCTCCCATTTCAAAACAGATTAAATGAGAAAACCTGCCACTGAGCACATGCACAGTATCATTCCCACACGAGGGGCCAATCGGGGCCAGCTTCCCAGACACAGAATAAGAATCCAGGGACACATTCCGGAAAGAGCTGTCAACAGCCTGGCAAACCGGTCGTAACGAGTGGCGGGCCCCTGAAATTATTTCCGTGTCTGTCCACCATCACCACACAGACCTACATAGGGACAGGGCAAGAGCGCTTGTCCATGGGGTTGCCAACCTCCAGGTGGGGCCTGGAGATCTCCTGGAATCACAAATGATCTCCAGACAGCCAAGATCAGTTCCCCCAGAGAAATTGGCCACTTCAGAGCACAGACCTTATGGCATTCTATCCTGCTGAGGTCCCTCCCCTCCCCAAATCCCACCCTCCCCAGATTCCAGCCCCCAAATCTCCAGGTATTTCCCAACCCAGAGCTGGCAACCCGGTCTCCAGCTCCAAAGTGTGGGACTACAGGAGGGGTTGCCATTTCCCAGTTGGGCTCAAGCCACAAACGGACCACAGTGACTAACCAAAGGTTGCACGCCACCAATGGTCACTGTGAAAAAATTGATTCTGTTCCAATTCCAGTCCAAAAACTTGCTTCTTCTTTTGTTCCTTTATTTTGCGTCATGCAGTGCTGCTGCTGCTGCTTCCAGACCATGGCCACGCGACAACGGACTTCCTAGGTACATATTCCGTTTCCCCCAATGCTTCGTCAGGTCACTTTTTTTATATGGAGCCGATGCTCTAAGCCTCCTACTCAGAGTTAATCTTGAGAGCCAGCAGATGCCAAAGGGAAACACAAGATAAACTCTTTTTTTCTTCTTCAAAAACTTTTATTTTGGATATAAGTTTGGGAACTCCTTCTGCAGTCAGGTGACCCAACTTCCAGCCTCCCCATCACCTACGTGACTTCTGGCATGTGGGGCAGAGGCAGGAGCCATCAGGTCTGCCTCTTCCACATAGAGGTGTGAAAGAATGTTTGGTTATATGGCATGGCTATTGAGGTTGTTCAGGCCATCTGGTCTGCCCTGGACCATTTGGCCTGCACAGGAAACAGAGACATAGAATGTCATTTGAGGAGAAGGCATGAGACTTGTAGAAATCAATATTTCTATACAAGGAGGCTTAGAGCATTGCCTCCATATATAAAAAAGTGACCTGACGAAGCATTGGGGGGAAACGGACTAGAATTGGAATAGAATCAATTTTTTCACAGTGAACATTGGTGGCGTGCGATCTCCAGGTGGTGGCTGGAGATCTGGTATTTTATTTATTTATTTATTGTTAACATTTTTACCCCGCCCTCGCCGCGAGCGGGCTCAGGGCGGCTTACAAGAGGGCCCAAGCCCATACATAAAAACAGGATAAAACAGTAAAACCATTAAATAACAACAAAACAAGAATAAAGTGTTCCATACAAACAAGGTGGTCTCCGAAGATGGTATCTATACTTTCATTGGGGTGATATTGTCCTGTCGATGGTCCAAGGCCAGTCCAGTCGTCGCAGAATCGCTGCCGCGGGGGGACAGCGATCCGCGTTGCACTGGCGTCGCCAGGATGTGACGCTACGCGTCGCCCTGGTAACCGGACTCCAAACAGCCCCGTTGCCACAGCGACGCGTAGCGTCACATCCTGGCGACGCGGTGCAACGCGGATTGCTGTCCCCCCGCGGCAGCGATCCTGCAACGACGCACGGATCCCCCACCGCGGTTTGGCAGCCCTACCACCCCCCAACCCCCCCACGCACAGCAATCCCCCACCGCGGTTTGGCAGCCCTACTGCCCCCCAACCCCCCCAAGAAACACACACAACCCCCTCTTAGCCTGCTCTGGTGTTAGGCCCATGAGAGAATGTCTGCTAGTTGCCAATCCCCAGGTGGGGCCTGGAGATCTCCTGGAATCACAACTGATCTCCAGACAGCAGAAATCAGTTCCCCTGGAGAAAATGGCTGCTTTGGAGGGGGGATTCTATGGTATTATACCCCACTGAAGTACATCCCCTTCCTAAACGCTGCCCTTCCCAAGGCTTCACCTCCTAATCTCTGGAAATTTTCCAACCTGGAACTGACAACTCTAACACACACACACACACAAAAAGTAGTCATTTTTGTTGCTTCAATAACAAAAAAGCAACAAGTACCAGTTGATTTCCAATGTCTAAGAAATTCCACTTCCAGTCACCTGTGGGCCCTGGCCTACTTAGCACAGGTGAGCAGAGGAGCGTGACAAGGATGATCGGGGGGGGGGGGCTGGAGCCCGAGCCTAGGAAAGGCTGAGGGACTTGGGAGTGTTCGGTCCGGAGAAGAGGAGGTTGAGGGGGGGCAGGATGGCTCTCTTGAAGGATCTGAAGGGCTGTCACTTGGAGGAGGGCAGGGGGCTGTTCCTCTTGGCAGCAGAGGAGAGGACTCACAATCATGGGTTTAGAGTAAGGGCGGGAAGGTGCAGGCTGGATCATAGGAAAATCTTTTCTACAGGAAGGGTTCTTCAGCAGT
>NW_015164550.1:2366-2623 GCF_001447785.1 Gekko japonicus | reverse complement strand
CGAGCAAGGGAACCTTTACCTTTTGAAGTCCACTAGCAAACAGCTTGTGATGGGCCGCTGACTGACTCTCTTCGTGTGAGCACTCCAGCGCGCTCCTCTCACATCGTTGGAGCACGCTGGGAACGTGCGCCGAGGAAGGAAACTGCTGTCCTGTCAGATCGCGTTTGCAGCGGGACACACTGTGCTGGTGCAAACAGCCATGCCCCCCCCCCCCCCGCGTTTCCCATCAAGTGTGAATGGGACCTATGGTATGTTCC
>NW_015164550.1:0-1654 GCF_001447785.1 Gekko japonicus | reverse complement strand
GAACAAGTCTATTTTTTTTTCCTGGGCTACTTCCATTAACGTCTGACTTGACATTGTGCTCTTCACAAACTGGAATCTGGAAGGGGGAAAAATGGCTCTTTGGGTTTCCCACTCTCTAAAAAGGTAATTCTAGCTTGGCCTCCGAGAGTTCAGAGTGCAAATTTAAAATTCACTTTGCAGAGATAGTTGGGGTGAAGTGCCATTTGACCAACCATTTCCCAAACCACAACAGACTACACGAGTCTGCACAGGTCTACACGCTGTTTTGTGTCAACTTGGTTGGCCCTAATAAAAGGAATTACAGATCGTGTTTTAGGTTTGTGTGTGGACTTATACGGCTATTTACAATCTTATTCTGGACAGGCTGGGTACCAGCTCATCAAGACGGCACATGCAGTTTAAAGGTAGGAAGGAAGAGCCTTGTTCTCATGGCACCCGCTCAGAACAGAGCAACTCCACTCCGACAGGCCCAAGAGATATTCTACTGTCATTACTGTCTACCACACCATCAAGGAAGCTTTAGAAAAACATGCGCATGATCTTAAAAGCACGAGAAAGGTGAACTGGTCCTTTCCATAACAGATGGCTTCTCCTCTAAAGCTACCAGGGTTTGAACTGGGAAGGAAAGGGAGAGGAGTGAAGAGGTGGGCAAAGCAGCATGGTTGAAGAAGAAACAGAGGACAGCCAAAGCGGAAGCAAAGAAGGAATGAAAATAACACTTGGCCCCCAGACTAAGCCGCTAAAATGTACTTTGTATTATGTTTCCCTGATCAAACACTTCTGCTCAGTTACTTCCAACCAAGGTTCTTTTTGTAGAAAAAGCCCAGCAGGAAATCATTAGCATAATAGGCCACACCCAACAGCAGAAACTCATTAGCATATTAGGCTACAGCCCTGACAGCACAGCTCATTAGCATATTAGGCCACACACCCCATGTTACCAGAAGTGTGGTCATCCAGCCACACCCACCTTTTGCTTCTGTTGACCTTGTTTGTGGTCAAAACCCAGGGCTTTTTTTGTAGCAGGAACTCCTTTGCATGTTAGGCCACACATCCCTAATGAGTTCCTGCTGTTGGGTGTGGCCTATTATGCTAATGAGTTCCTGCTGGGCGTGGCCAACTTGGGAGCCAGCCGGAACTCCGTTCCTGTGCGTTCCTGCCCAAAAATAGCCCTGCTTCCAACTATTAGGAAACCCCCAAACTTTTAATTTTGTAGAAGTGCAAATTGAACACAGTCATATTCTAACCAATTTGCACTGGAAACTTTTTGAAAACCCCCCACTTTGTTGGCCCATCAGCAACACTGGGGAACACAGAGGCACTGTGAGCCCAACTGAGAACCTCCTGCAGTGGAAAGGGGCCAGTGCATGAAGAGTGTCAAACACAGAACATGGATTATTTTCAAAACATAAATATTTTTTCATTTGGAGTCTCCGCTCCAGACTTGAGATTGTAAAGCGTCTGTTTCCAGTCAGAAGGGCAGAACCTGGGAAACCGTCCTATATTACGGTCTATTCATCTCATGCACAGAGCATCAAATCTTCCTTTGTGAAGTTCGTATGAATATATTCTTAAAAATTCATTATTTTTGGTGAGCATTGTGTGTGTGTGTCTGGAAGTCATGGTTTATTTGTTTTATTAAATTGGATTTGCT